>NW_027189132.1:2261568-2407280 GCF_040958095.1 Procambarus clarkii
CCCACACCCATACATGACCACAAGGTTCACCACACCACCATACAATGACCACAAGGTTCACCACACCACCATACATGACCACAAGGTTCACCACACCACCATACATGACCACAAGGTTCACCACACCACTATACATGACCACAAGGTTCACCACACCACCATACATGACCACAAGGTTCACCACACCACCATACATGACCACAAGGTTCACCACACCACCATACATGACCACAAGGTTCACCACACCACCATACATGACCACAAGGTTCACCACACCACCATACATGACCACAAGGTTCACCACACAACCATACATGACCACAAGGTTCACCACACCACCATACATGACCACAAGGTTCACCACACCAGCATACATGACCACAAGGTTCACCACACCAGCATACATGACCACAAGGTTCACCACACCACCATACATGACCACAAGGTTCACCACACCACCATACATGACCACAAGGTTCACCACACCACCATACATGACCACAAGGTTCACCACACCACCATACATGACCACAAGGTTCACCACACCACCATACATGACCACAAGGTTCACCACACCACCATACATGACCACAAGGTTCACCACACAACCATACATGACCACAAGGTTCACCACACCACCATACATGACCACAAGGTTCACCACACCAGCATACATGACCACAAGGTTCACCACACCAGCATACATGACCACAAGGTTCACCACACCACCATACATGACCACAAGGTTCACCACACCACCATACATGACCACAAGGTTCACCACACCACCATACATGACCACAAGGTTCACCACGCTAGCATACATGACCACAAGGTTCACTACACCAGCATACATGACCACAAGGTTCACCACACCAGCATACATGACCACAAGGTTCACCACACCAGCATACATGACCACAAGGTTCACCACACCAGCATACATGACCACAAGGTTCACCACACCACCATACATGACCACAAGGTTCACCACACCACCATACATGACCACAAGGTTCACCACACCACCATACATGACCACAAGGTTCACCACACCCATACATGACCACAAGGTTCACCACGCCACCATACATGACCACAAGGTTCACCACACCACCATACATGACCACAAGGTTCACCACACCACCATACATGACCACAAGGTTCACCACACCACCATACATGACCACAAGGTTCACCACACCACCATACATGACCACAAGGTTCACCACACCACCATACATGACCACAAGGTTCACCACACCAGCATACATGACCACACGGTTCACCACACCAGCATACATGACCACAAGGTTCACCACACCAGCATACATGACCACAAGGTTCACCACACCAGCATACATGACCACAAGGTTCACCACACCACCATACATGACCACAAGGTTCACCACACCACCATACATGACCACAAGGTTCACCACACCACTATACATGACCACAAGGTTCACCACACCACCATACATGACCACAAGGTTCACCACACCACCATACATGACCACAAGGTTCACCACACCACTATACATGACCACAAGGTTCACCACACCACCATACATGACCACAAGGTTCACCACACCACCATACATGACCACAAGGTTCACCACACCACCATACATGACCACAAGGTTCACCACACCACCATACATGACCACAAGGTTCACCACACCATCATACATGACCACAAGGTTCACCACACAACCATACATGACCACAAGGTTCACCACACCACCATACATGACCACAAGGTTCACCACACCACTATACATGACCACAAGGTTCACCACACAACCATACATGACCACAAGGTTCACCACACCACCATACATGACCACAAGGTTCACCACACCACCATACATGACCACAAGGTTCACCACACCACCATACATGACCACAAGGTTCACCACACCACCATACATGACCACAAGGTTCACCACACCACCATACATGACCACAAGGTTCACCACACCACTATACATGACCACAAGGTTCACCACACCACCATACATGACCACAAGGTTCACCACACCACCATACATGACCACAAGGTTCACCACACCACCATACATGACCACAAGGTTCACCACACCACCATACATGACCACAAGGTTCACCACACCACCATACATGACCACAAGGTTCACCACACAACCATACATGACCACAAGGTTCACCACACCACCATACATGACCACAAGGTTCACCACACCAGCATACATGACCACAAGGTTCACCACACCAGCATACATGACCACAAGGTTCACCACACCACCATACATGACCACAAGGTTCCCCACACCACCATACATGACCACAAGGTTCACCACACCACCATACATGACCACAAGGTTCACCACGCTAGCATACATGACCACAAGGTTCACCACACCAGCATACATGACCACAAGGTTCACCACACCAGCATACATGACCACAAGGTTCACCACTCCAGCATACATGACCACAAGGTTCACCACACCAGCATACATGACCACAAGGTTCACCACACCACCATACATGACCACAAGGTTCACCACACCACCATACATGACCACAAGGTTCACCACACCACCATACATGACCACAAGGTTCACCACACCATACATGACCACAAGGTTCACCACGCCACCATACATGACCACAAGGTTCACCACACCACCATACATGACCACAAGGTTCACCACACCACCATACATGACCACAAGGTTCACCACACCACCATACATGACCACAAGGTTCACCACACCACCATACATGACCACAAGGTTCACCACACCAGCATACATGACCACACGGTTCACCACACCAGCATACATGACCACAAGGTTCACCACACCAGCATACATGACCACAAGGTTCACCACACCAGCATACATGACCACAAGGTTCACCACACCACCATACATGACCACAAGGTTCACCACACCACCATACATGACCACAAGGTTCACCACACCACCATACATGACCAAAAGGTTCACCACACCACCATACATGACCACAAGGTTCACCACACCACTATACATGACCACAAGGTTCACCACACCACCTTACATGACCACAAGGTTCACCACACCACCATACATGACCACAAGGTTCACCACACCACCATACATGACCACAAGGTTCACCACACCACCATACATGACCACATGGTTCACCACACAACCATACATGACCACAAGGTTCACCACACCACCATACATGACCACAAGGTTCACCACACCACCATACATGACCACAAGGTTCACCACACCACCATACATGACCACAAGGTTCACCACACCACCATACATGACCACAAGGTTCACCACACCACCATACATGACCACAAGGTTCACCACACAACCATACATGACCACAAGGTTCACCACACCACCATACATGACCACAAGGTTCACCACACCAGCATACATGACCACAAGGTTCACCACACCAGCATACATGACCACAAGGTTCACCACACCACCATACATGACCACAAGGTTCACCACACCACCATACATGACCACAAGGTTCACCACACCACCATACATGACCACAAGGTTCACCACGCTAGCATACATGACCACAAGGTTCACCACACCAGCATACATGACCACAAGGTTCACCACACCAGCATACATGACCACAAGGTTCACCACACCAGCATACATGACCACAAGGTTCACCACACCAGCATACATGACCACAAGGTTCACCACACCACCATACATGACCACAAGGTTCACCACACCACCATACATGACCACAAGGTTCACCACACCACTATACATGACCACAAGGTTCACCACACCACCATACATGACCACAAGGTTCACCACACCACCATACATGACCACAAGGTTCACAACACCACCATACATGACCACAAGGTTCACCACACCACCATACATGACCACAAGGTTCACCACACCACCATACATGACCACAAGGTTCACCACACAACCATACATGACCACAAGGTTCACCACACCACTATACATGACCACAAGGTTCACCACACCACTATACATGACCACAAGGTTCACCACACAACCATACATGACCACAAGGTTCACCACACCACCATACATGACCACAAGGTTCACCACACCACCATACATGACCACAAGGTTCACCACACCACCATACAATACCACAAGGTTCACCACACCACCATACATGACCACAAGGTTCACCACACCACCATACATGACCACAAGGTTCACCACACCACTATACATGACCACAAGGTTCACCACACCACCATACATGACCACAAGGTTCACCACACCACCATACATGACCACAAGGTTCACCACACCACCATACATGACCACAAGGTTCACCACACCACCATACATGACCACAAGGTTCACCACACCACCATACATGACCACAAGGTTCACCACACAACCATACATGACCACAAGGTTCACCACACCACCATACATGACCACAAGGTTCACCACACCAGCATACATGACCACAAGGTTCACCACACCAGCATACATGACCACAAGGTTCACCACACCACCATACATGACCACAAGGTTCACCACACCACCATACATGACCACAAGGTTCACCACACCACCATACATGACCACAAGGTTCACCACACCACCATACATGACCACAAGGTTCACCACACCACCATACATGACCACAAGGTTCACCACACCACCATACATGACCACAAGGTTCACCACACAACCATACATGACCACAAGGTTCACCACACCACCATACATGACCACAAGGTTCACCACACCAGCATACATGACCACAAGGTTCACCACACCAGCATACATGACCACAAGGTTCACCACACCACCATACATGACCACAAGGTTCACCACACCACCATACATGACCACAAGGTTCACCACACCACCATACATGACCACAAGGTTCACCACACCACCATACATGACCACAAGGTTCACCACACCACCATACATGACCACAAGGTTCACCACACCAGCATACATGACCACAAGGTTCACCACACCAGCATACATGACCACAAGGTTCACCACACCAGCATACATGACCACAAGGTTCACCACACCACCATACATGACCACAAGGTTCACCACACCACCATACATGACCACAAGGTTCACCACACCACCATACATGACCACAAGGTTCACCACACCATACATGACCACAAGGTTCACCACGCCACCATACATGACCACAAGGTTCACCACACCACCATACATGACCACAAGGTTCACCACACCACCATACATGACCACAAGGTTCACCACACCACCATACATGACCACAAGGTTCACCACACCATCATACATGACCACAAGGTTCACCACACCACTATACAACCCGCTCTCGCACAAGACGGCACATATATGACTTATTGCTAATAGTTAATATTTTCCTTATGAATTAGTACATATGTGGTATATTCCCAGTTATATTTTTTTCAAGGCCCAAACTCTTCCTCACGTACCAATTTACGTCTCATAGTGCCCGTCCATCAACGTAGACAGCAGAATAGTCGTGATTGGTTCAATTATAATGAAAATTTTAGTTTTCAGGTCCCACATGGGTGGTGAAATTGACCTACTATTGTCCATGCTCTTAGAATATTACAGATCAGCTACATCCTATTGAAGGCTCGTAGTTTTGTTTTGAGAAATATTAATTGTTCTTAGTAAATAATAATAAGCACTATAATTCATTACATAAAATAAGTGCTTCACCAATCATTATTATTTACACTAGTTTGTGCTTTAAAAATCTTTAAAGAAAGTATTGTAAAATCGTGAACAGAAAACGATGTTACGTTGGAATGTTTATAGGGTAAACTACTACAAACAGGATGGTATTGTGTCTACTACCTACTGTAGGATGGGTATAAGGTCCACTACGACATGTTAGGTGGGTAAGGGGCCCATACCACTTGTAGGATAGGTCTGGGCCCATGAACTGCCCATAGGATGGGTATGGGACCACTATGGGCAACAGCTATGAAAGCAGCTACCTCACAGGAAGCTGCAAAATGCACTGAGCAAATGCTGGAAAGGAAACGAACAATTATAGTTGTAGGAGTACAGGAACCAGAGGGATCCAATCGGGAGGAGTGGAGAAGGAGGGACCGAGCAACCATGACAGAGATCTTGGAGGGACTGGATATGGAGGAGGCAAATAGCAACACAGAGAAGGTTTTCAGGCTGGGCATCTACAAGAAGGAAATGAAACGATTGATAAAGGTAGCGCTCATGAACGAGGCAACAAAGGAGAAAATCCTCTCCAGGAAGAGCAGACTTGTGAGGTTAGGGGGATACGAGGACGTCTTTCTGCAAAAGAACATGACAAGGGAGGAGACAAGGAAGGCTGCAGAAGCAAGGAGGAGACGCAGAGAAAGGAGTGGGGATATGGGAGCCACAGGTCTCAGCTCAGTGTCTCGAGGAACCTAAGATGGTAGTGGGAATCCCCCCACCAGTAAGCCAGTACCCATAGGGAGAATTGTAACAGAAGCCTCCCACCAACCAACCCCTCAGCCATCTCACACCAATTACTTGCACCTCCCCAGACAGTAAAGTCCCCCTTCAGATCATACCCCACATGTTCCCTGACCCCAGATCCCCCCATGCCCTTTTTCTACCCCAACCCCTACCCCAGACTCTCACTGTTCCTGCACCCCATGCCCTTCCCTGTTTCTCCAGCCTGTGCCCTTCCCATTAACCCCATCCCAACCTCTCCTCCCTACCCCACCCCCCTCCCTCATGGCCCCCCCCTCCCCAGGCTCCCCTCCCCTCCCCAACCCCTGACCACCCTGTTAACTCATCCCAGTCTACCCTGCACACTCCAACCCATGACCTTCCACCACACCACCACATGCCCCTCCAGCTCCCCCATCCCTTGCCCCAACTAACCCCCCAACCCCGGATCCCCTTAGCCCCTTCACACCCCAGACCCCCCAGGCTCTCCTTCCTAGGTTCACCCATCCCAGGCATCCCTTACCCCCCAACTCCAGTGGAATCAACAGAAACTGAGAATGGACAGAAGAGAGTCAGGTTATGTACTCGAACATAGATGGGATTAAAAACAAGGCAAAAAGTAAACCCAGATGTAATTGGACTCACAGAAACAAAACTCTCAGGAATCATAACGAATGCGGTGTTTCCCCAGGACTACACTGTAATAAGGAAAGAGAGGGAAGGAAGGGAAGAAGGCGGAGTGGCTCTACTGATGAGAAAGGAATGGAGTTTCGAGGAGATGGTTATTCCAGGCTGCGAAGTGTTCTGAGACTTCATAACAGGCACCATGACGATGGGAGGACGAAGAGTAGTAGTAGAAGTGATATATAACCCACCACAAAATGAAAGAAGACCCAGGCAAGAGTATGACAGAAACAACATGGCAGTTAACATTATCATTGAGAAAGCAGCCGCTGCTGCCTGTAGAAACCGATCCCATCTGCTCAGCATGGGAGACTTTAATCATGGAAGGATAGACTGGGAAAACAGAGAACCACATGGAGGTGAGGAAACATGGATAGCGAAACTGCTAGAGGTGACGACTAGAAACTTTTTAAGTCAGCATGTCAAGGGTCCCACGAGAATGAGAGGCAATGATGAACCAGCAAAACTCGACCTAGTATTCACTCTGAACGATTCAGACATAAGGGAAATCGGTCTGGAAGCCCCCGTGGGTATGAGTGATCACAGTGTGCTGTTGTTTAAATATTTGGTCGAAGAAGGGTTAATGTACTCAAGGAAGGGACCAGAAAACAAGAGGCTGGCATTCCGGAAGAGAAACTATGAGATGAGAAAATTCCTAACTGAAATAGCTTGGGAAACAGAGCTCAAAGGAAAAACGGTTCAAGACATGATGGACTACATTACACAGAAGTGTAAGGCGGCAGCAGACAAGTTCGTCCCAGTCCAAAAGGAAAAAAATGAAATAGAGATGAAAAGCCCATGGTTTAATCAGAGTTGCAAGCTAGCAAAGCAGTTAAGTAAAAGGGCGTGAAGAAACTATAAAAACAACAGAACACTAGAGAGCAGAGAAAGATACCAGAGCGCCAGCAATGAATACTTCAGGGTGAGAAGAGTGGTAGAGAGGCAATATGAAAATGACACAGCGAGCAAGGCAAAGACTCAACCCAAACTGCTGCATAGCCACATCAGGAGGAAAACAACAGTGAAGGAACAGGTGATGAAACTGAGGATAGGGGCAGAAAGATTCACTAAAAAGGACAAGGAAGTGTGCGAGGAACTCAATAAGAAATTCCAGGAAGTCTTCACCTCAGAGCAAGGAGAAGTCCCTGAGATAAGGGAAGGAACATCAACACAGACACCACTAGAGGAGTTTGTGATTACCAGTGGGGAGATGAGAAAGCATCTGCTAGATTTGGATGTGACAAAGGCTATAGGCCCGGATGGAATCTCACCATGGATTCTAAAGGAAGGAGCAGAGGCTCTGTGCCTGCCACTCTCCATGGTGTACAAGAAGTCACTGGTAACAGGTGAACTGCCAAAAATTTGGAAGACGGCCAATGTAGTCCCAATATACAAGAAGGGTGATAGGCAGGAGGCACTGAACTACAGGCCAGTGTCCATAACTTGCATTCCATGCAAGATGATAGAAAAGATTGTGCGAAAAAAGCTAGTGGAACATCTGGAGCAAAAGAACATGAAACACAACATCAGCATGGGTTCAGAGATTGCAAATCATGCCTAACTGGATTGAGTTCTATGACCAGACAACAAAAATCAGGCAAGAGAGAGAGAGTGGGCTGAGCAGACTGCATATTTCTGGACTGCCAGAAAACTTTTGACACAGTACCACATAAGAGACTAGTGCACAAACTGGAGATGCAGGCAGGAGTGACAGGGAAGGTACTCCACTGGATAAGAGAGTACCTAAGCAACAGGAGACAGCGAGTCACCGTGAGGGGTGAGGTCTCGGAATTGCGGGGAGTCACCAGTGGAGCCCCACAGTGATCAGTCCCTGGAACTATACGGTTTCTAATATACGTAAATGATCTCCCAGAAGGAATTGACTCGTTCCTCTCGATGTTTGCTGATGATGCAAAAATTATGAGGAGGATCAGGACAGAGGAGGATAGTATGAGGCTACAAGATGACCTAGACAAACTGAAGGAATGGTCCGACAAAGGGCTACTAAAGTTCAACCCAAGTAAATGGAAGGTAATGAAACTAGGATGAGGAACTAGGAGGCCAGTCACTGGATACCGAATGGGAGATGAAGTCCTTCACGAAACGGACAGAGAAAAAAATCTGGGAGTTGATATCACGCCGAACATGTCTCCTGAAGCCCACATCAAAAGAATAACATCAGCGGCCTATGCGAGGCTGGCTAGCATCAGAACTGCTTTCAGAAACCTGTGTAAGGAATCCTTCAGAACCTTGTATACCACATATGTAAGGCCAATCCTGGAGTATGCAGCCCCAGCATGGAACCCGTATCTAGTCAAGCACAAGACGAAGCTGGAAAAAGTTCAGAGGTATGCCACTAGACAAGTCCTAGAACTAAGAGGCATGAGTAATGAGGACAGACTACGTGACCTGCATCTCACGTCGCTGGAAAACAGAAGAGCTAGTGGAGACATGATCACCACATACAAAATTCTCAGGGGAATTGACAGGGGTGGACAAGGATGGATTATTTAACACGGGTGGCACACGCACATGGGGACACAGGTGGAAGCTGAGTACCCAAATCAGCCGCAGAGACATTAGAAAAACTTTTTCAGTGTCAGAGTAGATAGTAAATGGAATGCACTAGGAAGTGATGTGGTGGAGGCTGACTCCATACACAGTTTCAAATATAGATATGATAGAGCCCTGTAGGCTCAGGAATCTGTACATCAGTTGATTGACGGTTAAGAGGCGGGACCAAAGAGCCAGAGCCCAATCCCCACAAGCACAATTAGGTGAGTACTATCATCTACAGGATGGGTATGGGGGACCACTACCGCCTACTGGATGGGTACATGGTCCTCTATCACCCACAGGATGAGCATGGCGTCCACTACCGCCTGCAGGATGGTGATGGGGTCCACTACTGCCCATAGGATGGGTTTGACGACCTCTATCATCTACAGGATGAGCATGGGGTCCACTACTGCCCACAGGATGAGTATGACGTCCACTACCGCATGCAGGATGGGTATGGGATCCACTACTGCCCACTGGAAGGGTATATGTTCCACTTCCGCTCAAAGGATGTGTGTTTGGTGTCCACTATACCGCCCACAGGATGGGTATGGGGTCCACAATCATCCGCAGGATGAAAATTGTCTACTACCGCCCACAGGATGGGTATGGCCTCCATTGTCGCCCACAGCATGAGAACAGGGTACAGTACCGTCCAAAGAATAGGTATATGCTTAATTACCGCCGACAGGATGAGTATTTATTTATTTATTTATTAATTTATTTATTTATTTATATACAAGAAGGTACATTGGGTTTGTGAGGATACATAGCTTGGTATTTACAATCTTGTAAAGCCACTAGTACGCGCAGCGTTTCGGGCAGGTCCTTAATCTAACAGATAATTTCAAGTAGGTAAATTCAAGCAGAATTAATAAATTGATAAAAGATACATTGCAAGAAAAAAGAAAAATGAGATAGAGATTAGTAGGTATACTAAGTAGTATACTAGTAGTAATATATTATGTAATACTATACTAGTAGCACATTGGTAGTTCTGATTGATTGCATTGACAGCTTGATTGGTAGTTTAGACAAGATTAATAGGCACCATACACCATAGTATCGCGTCTACTACCGCCCACAGGATAGGTAAGGGGGTTAACTACTACCCATAGGACCCGTATGGGGTCCACTAACACCCTCAGGGTGGGTATTAGGTTCATTACCGCCCACAACTTGCTTATGGGGTCAAGTACCGCCCACAGGATAGGCATGGGGTCAACTGCCACCAACATGATGGGTTTGGGGACCACAATCATCCACAGGAAGGTCCACTACCGCCGACAGGATGGCTTTGGGGACAACTATCATCCACGGGATGGGTATGGTGGTCCACTACCGCCCACTGGGTGGGTAATGGGGTCATGTCCATCCACAGGATAGGTATATGCGCCACTACCGCCCACTAAATGAGTATGGTCCACTACCGCCAATAGGATGGGTATGGGGTCCATTATCGCCCAAAGGATGGGTATGGGGTCCACTGCCACCAACAGGATGAGTATATTGGGTACTCTACCACCCACAAGATGGGTATGGGGTCCTCTACGACCCACAGGATAGGTATGGGGTCCACTACCACCCATATGACGTGTGTAGGGTCCGGGGTCCACTACCACCCACAGGATGGGAGTAGGGTCAACCCAAATGACGTGTGTGGGGTCCGGAGTCAACTACCACCCACAGGATGGGAATGGGGTCCACTACCCCCCCCCCCACAAGATAGGTATGGGGTCCACTATCACCTACAAGATGGGTATGGAGTTCACTACCACCCGCAGGATGGGTATGGGGTCTACTACCACCCACAATATGGGTATGGGGTCCACTTCCCCATACAAGATGGGTATGGAGTCCACTACCACCCGCAGGATGGGAATGGGGTCCACTACCAACAACAAAATGGGTATGGGGTCCTGTAACACCCAGGACCTCCCCCCCCCCCCCTTAGAGTTCACACCCAGGGAAGCCTTCTCCAAGAGGTTAGCCCAGATGACCTCCGGTTTATCTTTTATATTGATTAAAAATTCCTGGGTTAGTCTTAGTCAGCATAGTTTCAAGTATGTAATATGTCATGCAAGGGAATTAGACTCCAGATTCTTATGTGTAAACATCCTTGGATCTCCCCCTTTTGGCCAGGTCAGAGGTCAGCCACACATGTAATTAATAACTCCTCTCTTGAAGAGTGTATGGTAAATGTCAAACAAGCTTATTGAAATATTTCTTGAGTGTTTGTACATTCTTGGTGGGTAGCAACAGCAGATCTCCCCCTCCCCCTGTGGGGATTGTATATAGAGGTCCTCTAGGGACTTAGGGAACGCAGAGTACCGGACACGGGGTCCAGAGAGGGCTGTGAAGATCATCTCAGCCAGGGAGAGACAGACATCTTAAGGTAATGTGTGTGATCTCTGAGTTTTTGTTCCATGTCCAAATTTCTTAACTTTTTGCCTGTGTTAGAGTAGGATTTATAAGTGTTGAGTGACATAATTTTGGTCTTTAATAAACTCAGGATAAATTTCCCGTCTGTGTCAATTGTTGAATCCTCTTAGCCTTTTGGATATAGTGGCTGACAACCGTTCTCATAATTAATGACAGTCATAGAAGGTACTCTCCTAGTCAAGCAATGTTTCTTGCCTCGTTGCTTGATATAGTTTCAATGGTCAAAGGCAGATGGTGGCAGCGTATTTAATCCTTGTGTTAGCATTTCCTTATTGGCAGTGTACCTTTGGTTCCGGTGTAACCATCATATGTCAGCTCATAACAGTGTTATCAAGTGCAACCGATGTGGAAGTGTTACTCAGGATAAGTAGTAGTGTTTCCATTATAGTGGTGTTCCAGTATAGTGGTACACTTTAGTGGCGGTGGTAAAACTATCAGAGAGGTGGTACAAAATGGTGGTGTTTTTATGGTGCTAGCGGTGGTCCAATAAATTGTGGGTGTGTTCACACTTTATTGGAGTCCTGCGCGCCGGCGGCTGCTCAGTTGGCTACGTCATTGTTTGTTAGTTTAGGCGGGCTCGCGATTTCGTTGCTCGGGGCCACACGTATTTTAAGTGTTATGATTAGTGCGACATACGGGAAACTAGATGAAAGTTTGGGGTATGCGCGTCGCTCTGAAATCTATGGACAGAAATTAGTTCTCGTTTCTCTTCATAGCTTCCAGGGGTGTACAACCCAGTTATAGGTTGTACAGCAATCTGTTCGGCAGGTTGTCTGGGAAATTGTCAGTGAAGGACGCTTACTGATACATTTCTGAGGTACATGGAGTTGCCTCGAGTTCTAGATCTTAACGATAAGGCCGCAGACGGTGCTCCGTCACCTAGAGTGTAGCTGAGTTATCATCATAGAGGGGGTCATGTTGGCAGCGAGACTGACCTCAAACATTCTAGTCGTGAATTGTGTCTTAGGAAGGACGGCTGCTAGTGTTCGATGTTTTTCCCCAAGGGCGGGTCAGACGTAGTTAACAGGCGTAGCTTACCGAGGAACAATCGTAGATTTAATCACCACGAGAGTAGTCTTACAATTAGTTAAGGGACTTCTTAGTTAAGTATATTATACCTTTTTATTTTCATTATTTTAATCTGATTCTTTTCGTAAGTGTAAGGAATTTCAGTGTCGATAAGGTTGTATGTGCACCGGACGCCTCTTGTGTGCACATATGTGTACATGTGTTTCTCGTGCGACGATCTGAGAGATTGTTTATACTAAGGTATCAACACCTGTTTCATCTTGGGCGCGCGGTCATAACTCTCGTCCACTCAGGAAGGGTGCTGTCTTATGTCCCTTCATCTTTCTGCAGACGTTCCGCGCGGTGTATATTGTGTTTACAGTGAGTGTGCGTTTGTTCTGATTTGTTATACTCAAATTCTGTCAGTTGAAATGTAACCAATCACAGGCTAGTAGGCCTCTGACGTCATGCCAGACAGAGGAGCATCAAGCCATGCTCCCAGCAGCCTCAGTTCTCCACACAGACTCAGAGTAGAAGGACCTCGGCTAGGCAGATATATACCTTGCTGTCTCGGTCAATAAATATATACAGAAGCGACTACTGTGTCTACCTTCTACCCGAACAAGGCAAACGAATACTGGTAGCAGCAGTGGGACCCAGAATTTTTTTCTGGAAACAAAAGTTCAAGTACCCAGCATCGCCTCGTGTTCCAGCCGCCACCGCCACCGCCATAAGCCGCTATCCTGCCACCAACACATCAAATATTGTGCCAGACCGGGGTCCTGCCATCAACCACTACTCCAGGCCAACGTTTCAGAAGTAAGGGTCAATATTTTCCTGTGAGAACGCTCATTCATCAGTGAGGAGGAAGGAAGCTTCCCGCGCCAGCCATTTTTGAACCTCGCGCCACCACGTGGGAACCACCAGAACCCACCACCACCACCGCCACCCAAGCTGACAGTATCTAAGCTTTGTGAGTGTTCAAGCTACTGAAATCGTGGTCAATCATCGTCGCAACTATCAACTGAGCATCGTATGTGCTGTATTGTTCCTTGAGAATATTTGGTGGACTGCAATTGTTTGACTAGTGTCGCCTCCCCAGGCTCTCACACCTCGCCTCCCTCTCAAGCTCACACCTCGCCACCAGCCCCTGCTACATCATTTTGTGTGAACTCCTGCCTCCCAATCGTGTTTCTCCACCGACATCATCGCAATATCGTCGTCGTCAGAATTTATCTTCGCGCTTCCAGCGTCAACAGTGTGGGGTCCCTGAGTTTCGCGCCACCACCGCCAGGAGCGCTGCTGTCGAGCCAGATTGTAAACAAACCCTCACATGTGCCACTTCACAAGCCCTGCCACCGTTTTTGTGTTGGCCGCTATTATACTGCAAATCGTGCAGCCCTGAGTTAAGTAATTGTGAGCTAAGATATCGTGTGCTATGTTTTAATGAGGTTTAATGTAAATATATCCAGAATATCCTGTGAATTACCCATTCAGTGACTTGTTAAATATTGGAGCCGCCTCAATACTCAACTCCCCACAATTTCCTTGTGTGATTTCAACATTCCTGCTTCTTACAGTAATTTCATTGAATTTTAATTGTTCTCCTAGAGTGTTATTGGTAAATTTAAATTCCAGTGAAGTAAGAAATCCTTGTTTTAGTAGCAGTTAAGGATTTGTACAATATAATTTTTTTTTTAATTCCTCCAGGCCTAAAATTTAAATTTATTCCTTCAACATTGCATATTATAATTTTTTTTTTACCATAGCAGTTATATACATTCCTGTGTCCAGTTTATGTGCTACATACATATTTCTTGCATTGCCACTTGTTGTGTTGAATCTTTTTAATGAAATTTTGCAATTGCACTTCCAGTTTTTATATTCTCAATTGCTGTGCTTAGTCTGGTTTAATTAATTTACATACATCTAATTCCAGTCACTTTTTAATGAAAGATTGCTAAATTTAGTTTACAATTGCTTGTTCTTAATTATTTTCTTGCCTAGCCCAATTTAATCATTTTATTTCTGCCATTTTTTTTTACTTTAGCCAAGTTGATATTTTTTTGTGTGTTTATTTTTGTGTATACTATTTCTGATGCCAGGTGCACTTAATTATAATCTGCGTTCAAATATTACTTCCACGGCTGTGACAATGCCTACCACTGTTGAAACCCCTTCAGAATCAATGGGAACAGTTGCTCGTCCCAATGGCCAGAGATCAGCTCAGGAAATGGCTATTCCTCTTTTTGCTGGGGAATCGCGTTTATTAGAATCATGGTTTAGTAAGGTTGAAGCGAAAACAGTTGCACATTTTTCTAAGCCTACTGATGCCGAATACTTAGCAATTGCACGGTCAGCCGTGGACACAACCAAAGGTGATGCACGTTTTGTTGTTGATGAGAAAGCCATTGTTAGCCTCCAGTCTTGGCCTGAATTTAAGGATTTCTTTCGCCGTCGCTTTGTTAATAAAGGAGACCTTGACCCATATAGGTTAGTCAAGAAAATTGCCAATGCCACCATGCAGCCTGGTGAATCGTTTAATGCGTTTACTAGCCGGCTCGATCAGTATCTGTATGCCTTAGTTTCTGCTATGAATAATTCAACTTGGTTAGATAAAGACAATAATCTGTCCCCTGAGGCTATGGCCAAAATGATAGCATTTGGTACTTTAATGCGTTTTGCCCCCAAGCATACAAAACCAATCGTTGAGAAACAAAATTTTGGTGTTAAACATGAAATTGGTGAAGTGTTTGAGGCTATTAACAATGCCGCAGATAAACTAGCTCCCCGAAGTGCTCAACTGTTGCCACCCTCTCGTGCTGTAAATGTAGTAACAAGCTCTCAGCATCCTCCCACAAACTCTCAGAACTCTTGGTCGCAGAAGCGTACCCATGCTCGTAGCCCCCAGTCAAATTCGCCGCCTCATAAATTGCCGAAACGCCATAGTCCACAACCATCCACTCCCTCATGTTGGCATTGTGGTAAGAGTAACCACCTTGCAAGGGACTGTTGGTCCGCCCCTAGATCATCACCTCCTAGACAATTCTCTCGGCCCCCTCGTCAATCTAATCATTCTAGGCTTCCATATTGCACGTACCATAAACAAGTTGGTCACCACACTGCGGATTGTAGAGCTAGGCAAAGGACATCTCCACCTCGTAACTACCATGGTCAGTCTTGGCGAGGCTCACAGCGTCCAAGACATTATCAGAACTCTCGTAATTACAACTCCCAGCCCAGCTATAATGCAACTTCAAATTATAATGCTCAGTCACAGAATGCTGGAGCTCAGAATGTTCACTCCATGTCGTCGGGAAACCCCCAAGGCCATCCGCTAACCAATTCAAGCTAGCCAATCCTAGTGCCCTCCCTGTGTATTCAGTAGCTACCCAAAATAGATTTGGACACTTGACAGAGGAGGACACTGACTCTAGATCAGTTGTAGATGTTGACGGATCCACAGTAAATTTGACACAAACAAGACGCAGATATCCCAGACAACATAAGTCAAAAGTAGTAACTTGTCCAGTCTCAAGTGATGGTCGCCTTGTCTCAGCCATTGTACATGGTAGAGTTTTAAAAGTTTTTCTTGACTCAGGTGCAAAAATTAATATTGTCAAGCCCTCGGCTCTTAGAGACATTGAGAGTAAGCACCCTACTACTTTAAAACAGTCACACATACCTTTTCTAAGTGGTATTTCAGGAAATAAAGTAAAAGTTCAGGGTAAAATTGACCTCCCACTCAAGTTCAATGATGTCACATTGTCTATAACATGTTTAGTTGTTGACATTATTCATTTTCCTGGAGACATTCTCTTAGGTCTGTACACCATGATTGATGAAAATATTGCATTGTTTCCCCATCGTTGGAACATAAGTATCAAAGACCATGTCATACCCTTGTGTAGCATGTATCGACAGGGCCACGAGTTCAACCTTCAATCAGATTACGTTAATTTTGTTGACACCCGCCTTGCTAGCGTAGGGTTGTCAGATCATTGTCGTGGTAGCATACCCGAGAAAACAGGCACTCGATTGAAGCATAGTAGTTGTGCAGTTGTTAAGGAGAATGAGTATCGGGACTTTCTGGAAGGGGACGCCCTAACGGATTCTCGTTGTCTCGCTCGCCTGGCAGCTTCCATCTCTGAAGTCAGTGGTTCCATGGCTACTGACACTGTGCTACACCCTCATTCTCTCACCAGAATAAGAGTTAAGGTTCAGGGAGTGCCTGAGTTGTCGGATGTGATTGCGGAAAGTGAAACATGTAAAGTGAATGGTACATTTGTTGAACTCTCCTGGCACACAGTGCAGGATGGTACTGTCACATTATTTATCGCAAACACAAGTAATGCCGATATCCATCTCCAGTCTGGTACCCATGTTGTAGATTTTGCCCATTACTCGTTACCGGTGCGAGTTGTGGATGATGTCTCCATGGATCATACTGTTTGTACACTCACACCAGGAGAACAGGAATCTCAGCCAGAGGTGCAAGCGCAACACTTCAGTCCTACTGATTTTCCTGTCTCTGTGGCTCAGCTTTTGAAAATTTTGAACAAGAATAGAGCTGTTGTTGCTCTACCAGGAGAAAAATTAGGTCTCACTCCTCTTATTACACATAAAATTCCCCTTGAACAAGGAACTACACCTATTTATGTACCAGCTTACCGTCTTCCCCATTCTCAGAGAGCAGAAGCAGATAGACTTGTAGAGGAAATGTTACAGAGTGATGTAATTGAATCAAGTAATTCGCCATGGAACGCTCCATTGATTCTTGTACCAAAGCGAGATGGGACTTGGAGACCTGTAATCGATTATCGCAAGCTTAACAGAGTAACAATACCTGATCGTTCCCACTTCCAATTCTCAATGATTTGTTGCAAAGTATTGGTCGAAACAAAGTATTCTCAACGTTAGATTTGTTGCAGGGATTCTGGCAAATCCCCCTTGATGAGGAAAGTAAACAATTGACAGCCTTTAGTACTCCCAATGGTCATTTTCATTTCAAAAGAATGCCGTTTGGTTTACGTAGTAGTCCAATAACCTTTTCACGGCTCATGACAAATCTATTTCGTAGATTGATAGGAAGTACGCTTCTAGTTTACCTTGATGATCTCATAATCATGTCGCAAGATGTTCAGACTCATTTCCAGAACCTTGAAAAAGTACTTGCAAAGCTCGCTGAAGCTAATTTAAAAATAAAGCTTGCAAAATGTTCATTTTTAAAGCAAAAGATTAATTTCCTAGGTCATACAGTTACACCTTCAGGTATTACATTGAATGAATCAAAAATTATTGCTGCCCGTGATTTTCCAACACCTCGTACCGCAGAAGCCGTAAGACAGTTCACAGGCCTTGTAGGATTTTATCGTTCATTTATTGCTGGATTCTCTATTGTAGCCGCTCCGCTTTACAAGTTGCAAAGAAAAGATGAACCCTTTGTTTGGGGAGAGGCCCAGGATAAGTCATTCAAAAAACTCAAAGCAGCCTTGATTTCGTCACCTGTCCTAAGGTACCCAGATTTTTCTAAACCTTTTACGTTGGTTACAGATGCTAGTGACATAGGTCTAGGTGCTGCATTACTTCAAACAGAAGGTCACAGAGATCACGCAATAGCTTATGCTAGCCGCACATTATCCAAAGAAGAGAAAAATTATAGTGCAACAGAACGAGAAGCCTTGGCAGTTGTCTGGGCACTTAAACATTTCAAGGATACAATTTATAATTACCCAGTTCATGTTCTTACAGATCACCAACCATTAATTCCCTTGTTCAAAAATAAGAATCAAGTTGGAAAGTTTGCTAGATATTTGCTCACAATTCAAGAATTCAATCCCACATTTGGATATATTCCAGGAAAGCAAAATGTTGTAGCCGATGCGTTTTCTCGACACGTAGCTGCGATTCAGTTAAATTACCCAGCATTAGATGCTACAGTAGTAGAAACGGAACAAAGACAAGACCCCATATGGGCACCCATCATTAAATTTTTGACTAAGCAAGACACTCGCCCGATTCATAAACCGCCAGTACCATTGAAAGAACTAGTTATGTTGGACAATTTACTGTGTAG
Source organism: Procambarus clarkii (assembly GCF_040958095.1). Lineage (NCBI taxonomy): Eukaryota > Metazoa > Arthropoda > Malacostraca > Decapoda > Cambaridae > Procambarus > Procambarus clarkii. The sequence continues at coordinate 2,280,808 of NW_027189132.1, forward strand.
AGTAGTAAAGCTAGGGACAGCCCCGAGGAAATGTTGTCAGTTATTTGTTCCAGCTGTCTTGGTACCAACTGTGTTAAAAATTATCCATGATGCTCCTGCAAGTGCACATCCAGGAAAGGATCGTACACTCCAACAAGGTCGATTGAAATATTTTTGGCCAAAAATGGCTAAGGAGATTGCTCATTATGTTGACAGATGTTTAACTTGTTTACAGCACAAGGGACATGTTTCAGGACCTAATCCAATTCAGGTGTACCCAGCAACTAAAGCTCCTTGGGAACGAATATCGATGGATTTATTGACAAATTTTGCGGAAACAGAGAAAGGGAACAAACATTTGCTTGTAATGGTCGATAATTTTTCACGGTTTTGCGAACTAGTTCCTATCCCGAACAAAACAGCAGAAACCATAGCCAGCGCATTCCATGACCAAATAATTTGTAGATATAGTATGCCTAAAGTAATCCTTTCAGATAATGGTCCAGAATTTAGTAATAGTGTTTTAACTAGCTTGTGTGATTTATATAACATCAAAAAATGTAGCATCATGCCTTATAATCCGGCAAGTAATGGACTAGCTGAACGTACTAACAGGAAAGTGTTAGATGCCTTGAGAGTCACGTTGAATTTTGATAACAACAATTGGGATGATTTTATACCCTTAATTCAGTGTGCTATAAATTCTTCAATTAATGTTTCTACTGGTGACACACCTCACGCTATTCTTTATGGTACAGATAAGATCCTCCCTAATGAATTGATTAACGTACCTCCTACTCCCTTATATAACGTAGATGATTTTGTTCAAGTGAAGCGTAGACAAATGCAACTAGTATTCAAGAAAATACGAGAACAACTGTCCAAAGCAACAGCCGAGTTCACTCTAGCAAGGAATGCACGAGCTAAACCCAGTAAAATAACTATTGGATCTGTAGTAATGATACTTAACCAACACAGGTCTGGTCCTATGTACAAGTTAACTAAGAAATTTTTGGGTCCATATAAGGTAATCGAGCTTATTAAAGGTAACAAATACAGACTTAAGAACTTGTTAACAGGAGAGTATATAAATGAACATTTAGACCATATGAAGTTAGCTAAAATGACTGTTGACGAGACTGATGAGGAAGATGACAATGAACTTACCCAGACAGATACTCCTACTCTGACACCACCTTCTGTGGTTGACAGACCACTGGATGTTCAGCAACCCCATACTAGCAATTATAATCTTAGATCTAGACCTCTCATTTCAACCGTGCACTCACCACATGTCCATTGGCTAGATTTTAACGAGGATATCTCTCAAGATGATAGTTTGTCACATGAAGTTTCACCTGTTCCGGACCTTCAGTCAGAGCCAGAGTTGTATAGTGCTCTGGATGAGCTAGGTGTAGATATCCGCAGAATTTATAATTTAATGCACTCTGCAGTTATTCTGTTTGTTTTGAAAAAAAAAAAAAAAAAGTCATTTGCAGTATTTCTACCACATGTGTCTTATTATTACCATTATATATAATGTATAGTTTTTCTCAACTTTATTTTGTTATGAATTAGAGGCCATTGTTAAGTCTACTACCATTTGTATTTTTACAGTGCTTGTCATAAGAGTTATTATTGTTCTAGCAACCACATTGAGGCCAGTGAATCCTGAATGCTATCACGCAGATGATAGTCTTCTTGTTCCAGGTCTTGTATATAGCTTGTAAATATATTGCACATTAAATATATTGTACATTGGTCTTGTAAATATATTGTATATTTCAGAGAAAAAAAAATGAGAAAAAAAGAAAATCATTATCTATCTTGAAATTCAATTGTGGTTGTTAGGTCAGAACTTTGTTCCATTAATGTAATAATTGTTTAATTTTGTATGGTTTTCAAGCACATGCCATTGACACATGTTAATAATTTTGTTTAGGCAATACCTTGAGTTGTATTGTTCATATCTGATCAGTAGACATACACATGTTCTTAATACTCTGGTTTAATCAAAGCATTGTTACCATGATTTTCACCTATTATGATGATTTTTTTTTTTTTTGTGCATATATGCCGAGTTGTTAGTATTACGCACACCTGATCTTCTTTCAATGTTTTATTATGCAAATTTCACATGTAAGCCATTATTGAATGCCACCGAGGTCCTTTCAGTATCATTGTAACTATATAGCTAGCCAGAGCTTGTCGACAAGGGACGTCGACTTGGTAGCGTGTCCGAGCGGTGTTATACTCAAATTCTGTCAGTTGAAATGTAACCAATCACAGGCTAGTAGGCCTCTGACGTCATGCCAGACAGAGGAGCATCAAGCCATGCTCCCAGCAGCCTCAGTTCTCCACACAGACTCAGAGTAGAAGGACCTCGGCTAGGCAGATATATACCTTGCTGTCTCGGTCAATAAATATATACAGAAGCGACTACTGTGTCTACCTTCTACCCGAACAAGGCAAACGAATAGATTTACTTTTTAATGTTCATTCGTTACATAGGACATGGTGTTAAATTTTCAAGTTAATATGACGCTTGGTGACAAAGTTACAGATATTGTTATTTTGTGGAATTATATCTTTATTGGCACTTTGTTTGATTTTATATGTCCACTCCAATGTTATCGGAATGGAAGGGGTTCTCAATAGGGTTGCAATCCCCCTCTATTCCCTCTCAGTTTCCGCCCCAAGTTCCCTACACCTACCCCACCCAGTTCCCACCCACCCTACCCGCCCTTGTTCCCTCCACCCACCCTGCTCCATTTTCTTCCACCGTCCCCACTATCCCATCTCAAGGTCACTCCACCCACACCTTGCTTGTTCAGCCCCTCCCCTCTCAGCATTGTCTCGCTCCACCCGTCTACCCTCACAATCCTTCCCCTCAGTTCCCACCCTCCAACCTCCCGCCACACCCTGAGTCGGTGTCACTCATCCACGCGCCCTCCACTCTCCCTCCACTTCCATCCTCCCCACCCTGCGCCCAGTCCCTCAACCCCCCACCAGCCCTCCCCGCCTCCCTCATACCTCCTGTCATATCCTCCCCCCCCCAACATTCCCCACCCCCACCCTGCTTCCCCCGCCCATCCCCCCAGTGTTGCCTCCCCGGGAGTAGTTTGTACTTGTGGTAAGATTTCTTACACATTAAGTAGTATTAGTAAGGAGAAATGTTGGACCTGTCATGGAAAAGATCATTTTAGGAAAGCGTGTACGAGTGTACGGCTTAAGGACGTGCCGTCACCAGATTACTTTAAGGATGGTCGCACTACTTTTGAAGTCAAAGTTGAGGGTGAGAGTTTAATTGCTTTCATGGACACCGGTAGCCAAGCAACACTCATTAAGAGTTCCGCCTTCAGCAAATTCAAACATGCACGGCTTAAATGTAGTAGTAAGCAGCTCTCAGCAGTTAATGGAGGACAAATTGACATCTTGGGTCAGGCCACAATTAATTTTGAAATAGGTCATGATGGGTCGTACCCTCACACTTGTACAGTGGTTCAGAATCTGGCTTATCCGGGTGATATCTTGATTGGCATGGATTTCTTACACAGGTTTTCATATTCTCTGTCTGCTGAGAAAGGGGCGAGACATTGCCGGTTGAAATTAGGAACTGTATCATATCCGGTGACATTGACTGACCATCCACCTGTTGTAGCTTCCATCCAGCGGAAGCAGAAACATCATGCCAATTACGCAAAATTTTTGTTTCAGTCTCCTCCAGACAATAATAAGAAGTCGTGTATTTCACATGCTTTTGACAAGCAGACTTGCCCACCACGTTCATTTAGGTTCCTTAGGGTGGCCGTGGGTCGTCATATCCAGCCTGGTACTACCCTTCTGGTGGCTGGCAGGTTTGATAAACTATTAATTCCCCACCACTTAATTGTTGTCCTGGACAAAGGTGCTCTCATACCTGTAGTCAATCTCTCACACAAGACCTACCGCTTCAGAGTGGGTGACCGAGTGTCTCAGGGTATTATCTTAGAGGAGACATCAATCTTTCACTCAGATCCATCGGAAACTATTACAGACACTAAACAATGTGGCGCTCTTAATGTTAAAGACACTAGTAAGACTGCGGAGCACGGCACAACGGTGCTCACGCCACCTTGCGATACCAACAATTTGAATAAATTAATATCAGCACTAGACTTACAGCACATTCCACAGTTAGAGAGGAAACGGGTGCGGGAAGTTTTGCAGATGTTCCCCAAATTATTTGCAACGGACGACGATCAAATTGGGTTGTTAGACAGAATTGAGCACACCATTCCAACAGGTGATCACGAGCCCGTGTACACGAGACAGTGGAGGCTCCCGGAACAGGCTAAGAAAACTATCAGAGAGGAGTGTCAGAAGATGTTAAGACAGGGAGTTATAGAACCAAGCACTTCACCATGGTTGTCTCCTGTGGTGCTGGTGCGTAAACCGGATGGTAGTTACCGGTTTTGTGTCGACTATCGGAAAGTTAATGAAATTACAAAGGGGGACGTGTACCCCTTACCTCGGATTCAGGAAATTATAGATCAGTTCGCGGCAGCCAAGTATTTCTCCACTCTGGATGCTAAGTCAGCATATTGGGCCATTCCGGTGGCAGTTAAGGACCGTGAGAAAACAGCAGTCTCTGATTGGGTTCACCAGTTTCAGTTTAAGCGCATGCCTTTTGGGCTCAAGACAGCCCCTTCCTCATTTCAGAGGGCTATTAACTACATCCTCAGCCCTGTGCTAGGTAGGCATTCATTAGCATACCTGGATGACGTGGTTATCTATTCCAGGTCATTTGATGAGCACCTGAGGGACTTGACTGAGACACTTTCATTGTTAGACAAGGCAGGGTTCAAATTAAATATCAACAAGTGCACCCTGGCATCTCAGAAATTCAAATTTCTGGGGTTTCAGGTGAGCACAGATGGCATCCGCCCTGACCCAGACTCATGCCGCGCCATTGCTGAGATGCCCAGGCCTAGGTCAGCAAGGGATGTGCGCCGGTTTCTGGGAGCAGCCGGATACTTCCGCCGCCATATATTGAGGGATTTGCTAGTATAACAGCGCCTTTAACTGACCTTGTAAAGAAGAATGCTAAATATATGTGGACCTTAGAACACGATGAGGCTTATACTAGGCTCAAAAGTCAATTAATTACCGCCCCAGTATTAGCTGTGCCTGACTTTGATAAGGAGTGGGAGGTGCATACAGACGCTAGTGGTATTGCCATAGGAGGGTGCTTAATGCAGCGTGATTCAGAGAACCATCCTCACCCTGTGGCGTATTTCAGCAGAAAAGTGAAGGGACCTGAGGTTAGGTACTCAGCAACAGACAAGGAAGCACTTGCTGTGGTCGAAAATGTTCGTTATTTTGAGCCTTACCTATTCCAACGTCATTTTGTTATTTTCACAGATCACAGAGCTCTCACATACATATTTAAAAAGAAAACGAAGTGTCCCCGGATGTCCCGTTGGTCTCATGAGCTGTCAGCTCACTCGTTTCAGATCCTTTATAAGCCTGAACCATCTCACGTTGTGCCAGACACGTTGAGTAGGAACGTCGCGTCAGTTAACGTCAATGTCAACATTGAAACTATTGCAAGTGATAAAATGAGAGAATTTCAAATGGGAGAACAGCGATGGAAGGAAATAATTGAATATTTGGAGGGTGGTAAATACCCTATAAAGAAAGGTAACTTTCCCCTGCAGCATTTTGACCTGCAGAAGGGTGTCCTATATTATGTTAACGACATGAAAGATCGTGCGGTTTACCAGTTAGTCATCCCCGACGTGTTCAGATCATCGGCCGTGAAACTCGCGCATGCATCTAAGATCGCTGGTCACCCTGGGGTCTTTAAGACCTATATGAGAGCTAAAACTTTATTCTATTTTCCTAGGATGTTATCTTATATCACTAAGTTTGTTAGATCGTGTCCGAATTCTCAAAGGAGAAAAGGTACCCCTAAGGTACAGGCGCCACTACAAGAGTTCCCTGACATTTTTGAGCCTTTAGATCGAGTGGGAGCCGACTTGATTGATTTACATAGTAGTCATTCTGGTAATCGCTACGTGTTGGTGCTAGTGGACCATCTGTCCCGGTTCACTACCTTGGTTGCTCTTCCTCGTAAGGACGCGCAGACGGTTGCAGACGCTTTCTTAAGTAAATTTGTCACTGTGTTTGGACCGCCTAAAGTATTAGTATCTGACAGAGGTAAAGAGTTCGTTGGTAACACTTTTAAAGAGGTTTGTAAAATTTTAGAAACAACAACAGCCCTCACGACTGCTTACCATCCGCAAGCAAACGGTATGACTGAAAGAACCAATCGTACAATTAAGGATATGCTAGCAATTCTTGCAGAGAAAGATGCTGCCACCTGGGATGAACAACTCCCCTATGTTCAACTAGCCTTGAACACTGCCATTCATCAGTCCATTAACACACAACCACTGCTGCTTTTCACGGGGCGCTCATGTAACTTCCCATCAGGTCTGCTTAACAGACACGAGGTTGTGTACGGTGAGGATTATCCTTCAGAAATCCTCTCTAAAATGAGAAATGCTTGGAGGATTGCTGCTGAGGCTTCTAAGAACGCGAGGAGCCGGTATGCGCACTATTATGATAAGAAGGTTCAACCGTTGACACTTAGAGAGGGAAGCTTGGTTATGAGGTTAAATGAAAAGGCGCCTGCCAATCAAAGTAGGAAGCTAGCACCTAGATGGCGTGGACCATATAGAGTAATTAAGAAGCTTGGACCAGTTAATTTTCTGATCAGGGGAATCTTTGATGACCAGAGTGACACAACTATTCATGTCAACAAATTAAAGTGTTACATTGCCAGGGAGGAACTGGAACTGCCTTCAGCGATTCCCATTCCTGACCCTTCTGAGTTGACTGACCAAGCTGGGCGTGCCCAGGATGGAGAGGAGGACCTTCTGTCAACTCTCATTGGTACCCAGGGTCAGCCTTGTCACCCTTTGTTAACGAGGTCACGGGCGAGGCAGGGAGAGTTTCAGTAAGCTGTCTCGTCTCTTAGTAGTTGTTTTTTTTATCAGAGTTTTTCAACTGGCAATTGTTTTGAGATTTTGTCATGGAATGTATTCAGAGAACATGCCTTACCTACCCTTGGGCTGTCCCCTGTCACCAAAGCCCAGGGGAGAGTCCTTGCTTCCGCCAGTCGGAGTGTTATCCTGTCTTCCCCAGGTCTGCTTGTCCACACCGCTCTGTCCCCGGTACCAGCTACTCGTGAACCAACATTGAGGCCAGAGAGGTCACCCCTCAGGTACAGTGGAGAGGGGGTTACGTTACACCCCACCCCCTCCCAAGACTCCCGGTAACCCCACCACTCGGTTACCTGGGAGGGTGATAGTGACACCATTCACCCAGCCGACACCTCCCACCACGCGAGGTTGTCCAGGCCAGAGTTCCTGCCAGCAGAGCACAGCTGTCCAGATGTCAACGTACCATGGTGGGCCCCAGTCTTGCAGTTCATCATCAGAGGCACCCACCTGCCTGCTGCGACACACCGTGCAGGCACACCGGAAGTGGAGGCGTGAGGTCAACAAGCGGGTATGCCAGCAGCAGTCACCTACTAGTTCCCCCTCGTCCTTGGGGATGCCACATCACTGACTCCACCAAGATGCGCAACGAGGCGGTCACATTCCAACGGCACCTCCCTACTGAGTGTGCTTGACTCGCCAATAGGGTGCACGTTTCGCACCATCGGCCCAAGGTCAGGCACATTAGGGCATGCGCGATAAGGCGTACCGGCTCAGTAGAATGTGACACAAGCAACGCCTGTGTAGTGATGGGTCCCAGGAGCTGAAGTCAGGATCCACCTGGCCTGCCGCCACGCCACCCACGCCCCAACACCTGCACCTGCTACTTCTATTTGGCAAGACATCGTCGACGTCACACTCTCTGCCCTGCTGTCACGACTCCTGCTATGTAGCTGCTGTCACTCATCATCGACCGTCAGCTTCAAGCAACTGGAGGTGAGATGTGCCTCCATACATCTTTCCTAACACCGTTCACTTGTGACCGGCTAAGTCCCCGGCCGCTGTCACTTGCCGCTGCTCTTCACACCACCACCACCTTCGAGCAGTTTGATAGCTTGACGAGGAGTCTGTCACCAGTAGACTCGCTCTGTCACCAGACGTACCCCCCAGAGCTGTTACAATAAGATCTCAGGGTATATGCAGGCATCATCGACGGGCAGACGCTGGACCAACATGAGGTCTCCAACATCAGGTCACCAACATCATGTCTCCAACATCACGTCTCCAACATCGGGACCTCCAACATCGTCACCAACATCAGGTCACCAACATCAGGTCTTCTACATCGGGTCCCCAACATCGTCACCAACATCAGGTCTCCAACATCAGGCCACCACGCGAGAGTATAACGGATGCACGATAGAAAACGCGTATATAAACACGAACATTAATGTGTCAAGATTTACGTATGATGGTTCAGAGAAATGACTATCATTAACGGTGTCAAATAGTTTTGTCTAATCGGGTTAAAAGGGTAACATTTATAGGGATGTGAAGTAACTAGGCCTAGAAAAAGTGTTCCTAGACAGTGTTCTTAGCTAGATGACTTGGGTCTCTAGCACAAACTTTTCTTGAAGTTTTATTTTGTTTCATGTATGTATCTATTTCATTTTGTTTCATGTATGTGTCTATGTGATAAGTCTGTCCTGGTGATGAGTGTCCAGGTTTCCTGTTTGGTACCAGTGTATGGGTACATACTTTTTTTTTAATATTTGCATGCCTTTTCATTTCATTAAAATGTTGTAATGTTTAGTAATGTTTCTGTTGTGGTAAGAGGTTGTCTTACTATCAGTGTGTGCAGGGTGCATAGAGATTGACCCTGGCACTATTGTCTTGTGCGGTATATGGATTGGCCCACAAGTGTCCTGTTAATTTACGGTTCTATTGATGAGTTTTCATGTCTATTGTTGTTTTTACCATGTTTTATAACTTGTATACTCATACGTTTGGCTGTGGGTCATGAGGTACCCAGCAGATGTTTGGGGTATGCCCACTTAGGTATAATGTTTCCTGTTATTTTTAATTAGTTAGATTTAAATGTTAGAGTAGGTATATTACATATATATTTTTTTTCATGTTGGGTATCATTGTATTTTGTATGTTTTGTTCTTTAGACCTTCTGAGGAAGGCTTGCTAGCCTGCCTAGTGTGCAGGCAGGATATGTCATTGTTTCATAGTATTCTGTAGTGTCATGTATTGTAATTCGGGGTTGTATTATGTAGCCTTGTGTTATCCCTTGTATGATGACATTATATTATTTTTAGTTACTTGTAATTTTCCTGTTCCATTAGGATTTTTTTTTTTTTAATTTTTTATGTCATGCTTGTTTTGAGGCGATTTTTTTTTTGGCTTTCCAGCCTTCTGAGGGAGCCTTGCTGGACTGCCTCGGGTGCAGTCGGGATTTGTTTTTTTCATTGATATATTTTATTGTCATATTATGATATCGGAATTGTATCATGTGTGACGGTATCATTGCTTGTACTTTTGCCAAGGTATTTTTTTTTTGTACTTTTGTTTCTTTCATTATACATTTATTTGTGTTCTCTCTGTTGTGTACTGTATAAGGTACTTTGCATCATGTTAATTTAGTTAGCTTACTTTTATCATTATGTCACTGGCGATTTTTTTTCCTTTTAGGGTTAGTTGTGGTATTTTGGAAGAGTTAGGATAAGACAATATTGGGCTTAATTATCACACACCCGATTTTGTCTTAACTCCGGGGAAAGGGAGCTGTAGCACCCATGACCCCCCCCCCCCTTAGAGTTCACACCCTGGGAAGCCTTCTCCAAGAGGTTAGCCCAGATGACCTCCGGTTTATCTTGTATATTGATTAAAAATTCCTGGGTTAGTCTTAGTCAGCATAGTTTCAAGTATGTAATATGTCATGCAAGGGAATTAGACTCCAGATTCTTATGTGTAAACATCCTTGGATCTCCCCCTTTTGGCCAGGTCAGAGGTCAGCCACACATGTAATTAATAACTCCTCTCTTGAAGAGTGTATGGTAAATGTCAAACAAGCTTATTGAAATATTTCTTGAGTGTTTGTACATTCTTGGTGGGTAGCAACAGCAGATCTCCCCCTCCCCCTGTGGGGGTTGTATATAGAGGTCCTCTAGGGACTTAGGGAACGCAGAGTGCTGGACACCGGGGTCCAGAGAGGGCTGTGAAGATCATCTCAGCCAGGGAGAGACAGATATCTTAAGGTAATGTGTGTGATCTCTGAGTTTTTGTTCCATGTCCAAATTTTTAACTTTTTGCCAGTGTTAGAGTAGGATTTATAAGTGTTGATTGACATAATTTTGGTCTTTAATAAACTCAGGATAAATTTCCCGTCTGTGTCAATTGTTGAATCCTCTTAGCCTTTTGGATATAGTGGCTGACAACCGTTCTCATAATTAATGACAGTCATAGAAGGTACTCTCCTAGTCAAGCAATGTTTCTTGCCTCGTTGCTTGATATAGTTTCAATGGTCAAAGGCAGATGGTGGCAGCGTATTTAATCCTTGTGTTAGCATTTCCTTATTGGCAGTGTACCTTTGGTTCCGGTGTAACCATCATATGTCAGCTCATAACAGTGTTATCAAGTGCAACCGATGAGGAAGTGTTACTCAGGATAAGTAGTAGTGTTTCCATTATAGTGGTGTTCCAGTATAGTGGTACACTTTAGTGGCGGTGGTAAAACTATCAGAGAGGTGGTACAAAATGGTGGTGTTACAGTCCACTATCACCCGCAGGATGGGTTTGGGGTCCACTACCTCCCACAGGATGGGTATGGGGTCCACTTCCCAATACAAGATGGGTATTGGGGTCCACTACCACCCGCAGGATGGGAATGGGGTCAACTTCCACCCACAAGATGGGTATAGGGGTCCATTACCACCCACAAGATGGGTATGGGGGTCCACTACTACCCGCAGGATGGGTATGGGGTCCACTACCTTCCCTCCCCCACAAGATGGGTATTAGGTTCACTACCACCCACAAGATGGGTATGGGGTCCACTACCACCCGCAGGATAGGTATGGGGTCCACTACCACCCATAATATGGGCATGGGTCCACTTCCCCATACAAGATTGGTATGGGGTTAAATACCACCCACAAGATGGGTATTGGGGTCCACTACCACCCGCAGGATGGGTATGGGGTCCACCATCACCCATAAGATGGGTATGGGGGTCCACTACCACCCACAAGATGGGTATGGGGTCCACTACCACCCGCAGGATGGGTATGGGGTCCACCATCACCCTCAAGATGGGTATGGGGTCCACTACCACCCACAAGATGGGTATGGGGTCCACTGTCACCCTCAAGATGGTTATGGGGTCCACTACCACCCACAAGATGGGTATGGTGTCTACTACCACCATCAAGATGGGTATGGGGTCCACTACCACCCACAAGACGGGTATGGGGTCCACTACCACCCACAGGATGGGTATGGGGTCCACTACCCCCCACAGGATGGGTATGGGGTCCACTACCACCCACAGGATGGGTATGGGGTCCACTACCCCCACAGGATGGGTATGGGGTCCACTACCCCCGACAGGATGGGTATGGGGTCCACTACCCCCCACAGGATGGGTATGGGGTCCACTACCACCCACAGAATGGGTATGGGGTCCACTACCCCCCACAGGATGGGTACCTACCTTGAGGCTACCTTGAGGTGCTTCCGGGGCTTAGTGTCCCCGCGGCCCGGTCGTCGACCAGGCCTCCTGGTTGCTGGACTGATCAACCAGGCTGTTAGATGCGGCTGCTCGCAGCCTGACGTATGAGTCACAGCCTGGTTGATCAGGTATCCTTTGGAGGTGCTTATCCAGTTCTCTCTTGAACACTGTGAGGGGTTTGCCAGTTATGCCCCTTATGTGTAGTGGAAGCGTGTTGAACAGTCTCGGGCCTCTGATGTTGATAGAGTTCTCTCTCAGAGTACCTGTTGCACCTCTGCTTTTTAACGGGGGTATTCTGCACATCCTGCCATGTCTTCTGGTCTCATGTGGTGTTATTTCTGTGTGCAGGTTTGGGACCAGCCCCTCAATTATTTTCCATGTGTAAATTATTATGTATCTCTCCCGCCTGCGCTCAATGGAGTACAGATTTAGGCTCTTTAGTCGGTCCCAGTAATTTAGATGTTTTACTGAGTGGATTCTAGCAGTAAAGGATCTCTGCACGCTCTCTAGGTCAGCAATTTTTCCAGCTTTGAAAGGGGCTGTCATTGTGCAGCAGTACTCCACTCTAGAGAGCACAAGCGTTTTGAAAAGTATCATCATCGGTATAGCATCTCTAGTGTGAAAAGTTCTTGTTATCCAACCTGTCATTTTCCTTGCATTTGTGACGGCTACTTTATTGTGTTCTTTAAAGGTAAGGTCTTCCGACATGAGTACACCCAGATCCTTTACATTGCCTTTTCGTTCTATGTTATGATTTGCCTGAGTTTTGTACGTGGTTTCTGTTTTTATATTTTCAATTTTTCCGTAGCGCATGAGCTGGAACTTATCCTCGTTAAACACCATATTATTTTCTGTAGCCCATAGAAAGACCTGATCTACATCTGATTGGAGGTTTGCCGTGTCCTCTATGTTGCCAACTCTCATGAAAATCCTAGTGTCATCTGCAAAGGATGATACAGTGCTATAGGTTGTGTTCTGGTCTATGTCCGATATGAGGATGAGAAAAAGTACTGGAGCAAGCACAGTACCCTGGGGGACTGAGCTCTTCACGGTTGATGGGCTGGATTTTATTTTGTTGACTATTACACATTGGGTTCTGTTAGTCAGGAAATTATAGATCCATCTGCCTATTTTCCCGGTAATTCCTTTTGAACGCATTTTATGTGCAATAACACCATGGTCACATTTATCAAAAGCTTTTGCGAAATCTGTGTAAATTACATCAGCGTTTTATTTCTCTTCCATAGCATCTAATGGTATATCATAGTGGTCCAGCAACTGCGACAGGCAAGAGCGCCCTGTTCTGAAACCATGTTGTCCGGGGTTATGGAGATGCTGTGATTCCATGTATTTTGTGATCTTACTTCTTAGCACTCTCTCAAAAATTTTTATGATGTGCGATGTTAGTGCTATCGGTCTGTAATTTTTTGCCTCTGCCTTATTTCCTCCTTTATGGAGTGGTGCTATCTCTGCTGTTTTTAGTATGTCATGGATAACGCCAGTATCTAGGCTTTGTCTCCACAGAATGTGAAGGGCCTGTGATAGTGGTTTTTTACAGTTCTTGATGAATATGGAGTTCCAAGAATCCGGGCCTGGTGCAGAGTGCATAGGCATACTGTTTATGGCTTCTTCAAAATCCAGTGGGGATAGGGCGACGTCTGATATGTGATTTGATGTTGGTATCATATCCATGAAAAATTCATTTGGGTTATCAATCTTTAGTGCATTTAATGGCTCGCTGAAAACAGAGTCGTACTGCTTCCTCAGTAACTCGCTCATTTCTTTGTTGTCATCGGTGAAAGTTCCATCTCCCTTTCGGAGGGGCCCGATACTAGATGTGGTTTTTGATCTTGATTTTGCATAGGAGAAAAAATATTTCGGATTTCTCTCTATTTCACTGATGGCCTTTTGCTCTCTTTGCCTCTCCTGGGTTTTGTATGATTCTTGTAGCTTGAGTTCAATTGTTTCTATTTCTCTACCTAACCTTCTTCGCCGTTCTTGAGATAAGGTGCGACTGTCAAGTTGTTCCGCGATTCGTTTTCTTCGCCTATATAGGGAACGACGTTCCCGTTCCAATCTGCATCTCTTTCTCTTTTTTCTTAGGGGTATGCGGTTTGAACATATTTCTAGTGCTACTGAGCTTATTTTTTCCAGGCACTGGTTCAGGTTTGCATTTCCTAGCTGTTCTTCCCAGCTTATTTCTGTGAATCCTGGTTTATTTGCTCCCAGTTTATCCGTTTATTATTGAAGTTGAATTTGCTGAAATCTCCACCGGGAATCTGGACTGGTTTTGAAGGTCCATTCCCCATGGTTGTCAGAACTTCAATTAAGTTGTGATCTGAGTAACAGGTATTTGTAATCATTATGTTCCCGATCAACTCATCATTATTAGTGAAAATAAGGTCCAGCGTGTTCTCCTTCCTAGTTGGTTCTACTATTTGCTGGTTTAAGGCAAACCTGTCGCACATCCGTTGCAGGTCATTTGCATGTGCCTGTTCATTTAGGCTACTTCCTGGTATTCTTTCTGATATTACTGTATTAGCCTGTATTCTATACAATGTATTCTATGTAATAATACAGAGATTACTGTATTATTATTGTATTACTGTAGTATGGGGTCCACTACCACCCACAGGATGGGTATGGGGTCCACTACCGCCCACAGGATGGGTATGGGGTCCACTACCACCCACAGGATGGGTATGGGGTCCACTACGACCCACAGGATGGATATGGGGTCCACTGCCGCCCACAGGATGGGTATGGGGTCCACTACCCCCCACAGGATGGGTATGGGGTTCACTACCACCCACAGAATGGGTATGGGGTCCACTACCCCCCACAGGATGGGTATGGGGTCCACTACCACCCACAGGATGGGTATGGGGTCCACTACCGCCAAAAGGATGGGTATGTGGGTTCACTACCACCCACAGGATGGGTATGGGGTCCACTACCGCCCACAGGATGGGTATGGGGTCCACTACCCCTCCACAGGATGGGTATGGGGGTCCACTACCGCCCACAGGATGGGTATGGGGTCCACTACCGCCCACAGGATGGGTATGGGGGTCCACTACCGCCCACAGGATGGGTATGGGGTCCACTACCGCCCACAGGATGGGTATGGGGTCCACTACCGCCCACAGGATGGGTATGGGGGGTCTACTACCGCAATATAAACAATTGGAACAGACAAATATGGACTGGAGACGCAGATGTACTAGCTTAAAGCTATAGAGTCCATTAACAATGTTGGAATATTGTAACAAAAAAGACTATACAGTAGCTAATATTAATGTGAAAATATATTAGTGAATAAATTAATGATTAATTGATAATTAACAAAGTTATCAATTTATGAAATAGATTGACAAATTTTAAGTTCCAAGTTTATACAATATTGTTAAATTGAGAGTCTATGTAGTAACACAAATTGGTAAATCATAAACGTTGTATGCTAAGAATCTGATACATGTGTGTGTACTTACCTAATTGCCTAATTGTACTTACCTAATTGTGCTTGCGGGGGTTGAGCTCTGGCTCTTTGGTCCCGCCTCTCAACCGTCAATCAACTGGTGTACAGATTCCTGAGCCTATTGGGCTCTATCATATCTACATTTGAAACTGTGAATGGAGTCAGCCTCCACCACATCACTTCCTAATGCATTCCATTTGCTAACTACTCTGACACTGAAAAAGTTCTTTCTAACGTCTCTGTGGCTCATTTGGGTACTCAGCTTCCACCTGTGTCCCCTTGTTCGCGTCCCTCCAGTGTTGAAAAGTTCGTCCTTGTTTACCCGGTCGATTCCCCTGAGGATTTTGTAGGTTGTGATCATGTCCCCCCTTACTCTTCTGTCTTCCAGTGTCGTGAGGTGCATTTCCCGCAGCCTTTCCTCATAACTCATGCCTCTTAGTTCTGGGACTAGTCTAGTAGCATACCTACTTAGCATACTAGTCTAGTAGCATACCTTGTGTGTGTATGTGTGTATGTGTGTGTGTGTGTGTGTGTGTGTGTGTGTGTGTGTGTGTGTGTGTGTGTGTGTGTGTGTGTGTGTGTGTGTGTGTGTGTGTACTCACCTAGTTGTACTCACCTAGTTGTGTCTGCAGGATCGAGCATTGACTCTTGGATCCCGCCTTTCGAGCATCGGTTGTTTACAGCAATGACTCCTGTCCCATTTCCATATCATACCTGGTTTTAAAATTATGAATAGTATTTGCTTCCACAACCTGTTCCTGAAGTGCATTCCATTTTCCCACTACTCTCACGCTAAAAGAAAACTTCCTAACATCTCTGTGACACATCTGAGTTTCAAGCTTCCATCCATGTCCCCTCGTTCTGTTACTATTCCGTGTGAACATTTCGTCTATGTCCACTCTGTCAATCCTTCTGAGTATTTTATACGTTCCTATCATGTGTCCCCTCTCCCTTCTTCTTTCTAGTGTCGTAAGGCACAGTTCCCTCAGGCGCTCCTCATACCCCATCCCTCGTAGCTCTGGGATGAGTCTCGTTGCAAACCTCTGAACCTTTTCTAGTTTCATTATATGCTTCCTCAGATAGGGACTCCATGATGAGGCGGCATACTCTAAGACTGGCCTTACGTAGGCAGTGTAAAGAGCCCTAAATGCCTCCTTACTTAGGTTTCTGAATGATGTTCTAACTTTTGCCAGTGTAGAGTACGCTGCTGTCGTTATCCTATTTATATGTGCCTCAGGAGATAGATTAGGTGTTACGTCCACCCCCAGGTCTCTTTCACGCGTCGTTACAGGTAGGCTGTTCCCCTTTATTGTGTACTGTCCCTTTGGTCTCCTATCTCCTAGTCCCATTTCCATAACTTTACATTTTCTCGTGTTGAATTCCAGTAGCCATTTCTCTGACCATCTCTGCAACCTGTTCAGGTCCTCTTGGAGGATCCTGCAATCCTCATCTGTCACAACTCTTCTCATCAACTTTGCGTCATCCGCAAACATCGACATGTAGGACTCTACGCCTGTGTGTGTGTGTGTGTGTGTGTGTGTGTGTGTGTGTGTGTGTGGGTGTTTGTGTATTCACCAAGTTTTATTCACCTAGTTGTACTTGCGGGGCTTGAGCTCTGCTCTTTCGGCCCACCTTTCAACCGTCAATCAACTGTTTCTACTATTATCTCTCTCTCTCTCTCTCTCTCTCTCTCTCTCTCTCTCTCTCTCTCTCTCTCTCTCTCTCTCTCTCTCTCTCTCTCTCTCTCTCTCTCTCTCTCTCTCTCTCCCTCTCTCTCTCTGTCTCTCTGTCTCTCTGTCTCTCTCTCTGTCTCTCTGTCTGTCTCTCTCTCTCTCTCTCTCTCTCTCTCTCTCTCTCTCTCTCTCTCTCTCTCTCTCTCTCTCTCTCTCTCTCTCTCTCTCTCTCTCTCTCTCTCTCCACACCACACACACTCACCCCAAGAAGCAGCCCGTGACAGCTGACTAACTCCCAGGTACCTATTTACGACTAGGTAACAGGGGCATAGGGTGAAAGAAATTCTGCCCATCGTTATCGCCAGCGCCCGGATTCGAGCCCGGGAACACAGGATCACGTGTACAGCGTGCTGTCCGCTCGGCCGGCCGGCTCCCTGTTTGTGTGTGTGTACTCACCTAGTTGTACTCACCTAGTTGTGCTTGCGGGGGTTGAGCTCTGGCTCTTTGGTCCCGCCTCTCAACCGTCAATCAACAGGTGTACAGATTCATGAGCCTATCGGGCTCTGTCATATCTACACTTGAAACTGTGTATGGAGTCAGAAACTGTGTGTGTGTGTGTGTGTGTGTGTGTGTGTGTGTGTGTGGGATTCACTTTGTAAGCGAGAGTGGCAGGTAACCTTAGACGTTCTGCGGTCAACGTGGGGGTGTGAGAGCCTGTCAATTCCCCTGAGAATTTTGTATGTGGTGATCATGTCTCCCCTAGCTATTCTGTCTTCCAGCGACGTGAGGTGCAGGTTACGTAGTCTGTCCTCATAACTCATGGCTCTTAGTTTGGGACTAGTCTAGTGGCATACCTCTGAACTTTTTCCAGCTTTGTATGTATGTATATAGGTATGTGTATGCATGCATGTACGTATGTATGTATGTATGTATGTATGTATGTATGTATGTATGTATGTATGTATGTATGTATGTATGTATGTATGTATGTATGTATGCATATGACTCAACTTCAAGAGATTCACCAAGAGACTCGACAAGAGACTCATCTTCAGCACCTACATTCAATACATAACTAAGAAAGTCTCTAACACAGATGGTATACTCTCGAAAATCAAATATTATGTTCCTAATTCTGCTCTCCTCTCACTATATTATGCACTAATCTATCCCTATCTTAATTATGATATCTGTGCATGGCGGTCAACCACTGCAAACCACCTCAAGCCCATCATCACCCAGCAAAAATCTGCTATCAGAATAATAACAAACTCTGCTTTCAGACAACACTTAGCCCCTTTGTTTAAATCCCTTAACATGCTAAATATTAACTCCTTCCACACATTCTCTTGTGTCAACTACATTTACAAAACCCTGTTCTTAAATGCAAACCATGCTCTGAAACTCTCCCTGGACAGATGTAATAGGACCCATTATCACCACACCGGAAATAAATATCTCTTTGATATCCCCAGGGTCAAACTTAATCTGTGTAAACACTTTATGCAAAAAAAGGGGACCTAGTCTATGGAACTCACTCCCTAGTGAATTGAAAAGCTGTCAAACTTTTGCCTCATTCAAAAGCAAAACCAAAAAGTACCTAATTTCATCTTCGTAGTTTGCTACACTGAGCTTTAAATTTGCTCTCTATCTAGTGTCACCTAATCTTCCAATCTTTATGTACTTAACCCAAACAACTTTATCATTGTGTTCATTGCTGTCTTCTTTTATGTGCTAACCATATGCTGTATTGTGCCTATTAATTTCTGTTAAACTACCATTCAAGCTGTCATTGCAATCAAACTGAGCTACCCATGTGCTTTAGTATACCAACTAATTTCTCTCATCTTTTATTTTTTTCATGCTATGTACCTGTTATAATTTTTATAAATTTTGTAAGTATTTTCCTACTTGAAACTTTCTTAGATAAAGGACCTGCCTGTAACGCTGCACGTACTAGTGGTTTTACTAGAATGTAATTACTATGCTATGTATCCTCACAATCCCAATGTACCTTCTTGCATATATATAAATAAATATATATATGTATGTATAAGTAAGTATGTATGTATGTATGTGATAATGTATTCCTAATCACGTTAAAGACTTCTCCTCTATTATCCAATTTCAGAGAAAACCAACTAAGTTTTGCATAATCAACTCCTTGTAACTTACCTTATCTCCTAAATGTCAACATACGTCAGTTCAGTTAATGCTGTTCATCTCAATCAGTCTTAATTCTTAGTCTTTAAGGTTTTTCCCAGATCTTGCCCAAACTAAAGCGTATTAGTGTTTTAGGCAGAAAATAAACTTGTTTTATCTTGAAACCCAACATTCTACTTGTAACTCCCAACCACTCCCAACACCACCACCACTTCCAATACCAACACCACTCCCAACACCACCACCACTCCCAACACTACAATCACTCCCAACACCAACACCACTCCCAACACCACCACTACTCCCAACACCTCTCCCAACACCAACACCACTCCTAACACCACCACCACTCCCAACACCACCACCACTCCCAACACCACCACCACTCCCAACACCAACACGACTCCCAACACCACCACCACTCTCAACAACACCACCACCACCACTCCCAACACCACTCCCAACACTAACACCACTCCCAACACCCCCACCACTCCCAACACCACCACCACTCCCAACACCAACACCACTCCCAACATCAACACCACTCCCAACACCACCACCACTCCCAACACCACCACCACTCCCAACACTAACACCACAACCACTCCAAACACCCCCACCTCTCCCAAAAACCCCATTCACTCTCAACACCACCACCACTCCCAACACCACAACCACTCCCAACACCACCACCACTTCCAACACCACAACCACTCCCAACACCAACACCAACACCACTCTCAACACTACCACCACTCCCAACACCACCACCACTCCCAACACCAACACCACTCCCAACACCACCACATCTCCCAACACCACCAACACTCCTAACACCAACACCACTCCCAACACCACCACCACTCCCAACACCAACACCACTCCCAACACCAACACCACTCCCAACACCACCACCACTCCCAACACCACCACCACTCCCAACACCACCAGCACCCCAAAACCACCACCACTCCCAACACCACCATCACTCCCAACACCACCACCACTCCCAACACCACCACCACTCCCTACACCACCACCACTCCCAACACCACCACCACTCCCAACACCACAACCACTCCCAACACCACCACCACTCCCAACAACACCACCACTCCCATGAACACCACCACTCCCAACACCACCACCACTCCCAACACCACCACCACTCCCACCACCACCACCACTCCCAACACCACTCCCAACACCAACACCACTCCCAACACCAACACCTCTCCCAATACCAACACCACTCCCAACACCACCACCACTCCCAACACCACCACCACTCCCAACACCACCACCACTCCAAACACCACAACCACTCCCAACACCAACACCACCACCACTCCCAACACCAACACCTCTCCCAACACCAACACCACTCCCAAAACCACCACCACTCCCAACACCACCACCACTCCCAACACCCCCACCACTCCCAACACCACCACCACTCCCAACACCAACACCACTCCCAACACCAACACCACTCCCAACACCACCACCACTCCCAACACCACCACCACTCCCAACACCAACACCACTCCCAACACCAACACCACTCCCAACACCACCACCACTCCCAACACCACCACCACTCCCAACACCAACACCACTCCCAACACCAACACCACAACAACTCCCAACTCCAGCACCACTCCCAACACCACCACCACTCCCAACACCAACACCACTCCCAACACCAACACCACTCCCAACACCACCACCACTCTCAACACCACCACCACTCCCAACACCAACACCACTCCCAACACCACCACCACTCCCAACACACACCACCACTCCCAACACCACCACCACTCCCAACACCACCACCACTCCCAACACCAACACCACTCCCAACACCACCACCACTCCCAACACCACAACCACTCCCAACACCACAACCACTCCCAACACCACCACCACTCCCAACACCACAACCACTCCCAACACCACAACCACTCCCAAAACAACCAACACTACCACTCCCAACACCAACACCACTCCCATCACCAACACCACTCCCAACACCACCACCACCACCACTCCCAACAACACCACCACCACCACTCCCAACACCCCCACCACTCCCAACACCACCACCACTCCCAACACCAACACCACTCCCAACACCAACACCACTCCCAACACCACCACCACTCCCAACACCACCACTACTCCCAACAGCAACACCACAACTACTCCCAACACCACCACCACTCCCAACACCACAACCACTCCCAACACCACCACCACTCCCAACACTACAACCACTCCCAACACCACCACCACTCCCAACACCACAACCACTCCCAACACCAACACCAACACCACTCTCAACACCACCACCACTCCCAACACCACCACCATGTTACGTACTCCTAGCAGAATACGTATATAAATTTAAAATAACTGGTTTTATTTTATTATATCATTGCCTGTATATGTACACACATTGTGTTGGTAAATTATCGTGTGGTGTGGCAGCGTCAGTGGAAACAGGAGCGCGGTTGCTTTTGCACACGTCTAGTACCTGTTAGATACAGGAAGCTGGACCTGTTCAGTTGAGAGTTCCAGATGTCACTTTTATTTAGTTAGGTAATTGTTTATATTCTGTAATTAAACAGGTGGCATTGTACTTATATATTTTGTAAGTAACTATTATCTGTAATTTGCATTCTTGTGTGTTTTGAGAACAAGTGGTTGTTCAATTAGTTTTAAATATTAAAAAGTCCTTAGTTTCCATCCCTCATCCTGGGATGAGGCAGACGGGAGATGAGAATGTGGGTGGCGACAGAGCGTGAGTTCAGTAGCTGAACGGGACTCGACGGAGTAACATGTGGGAGATAAGTCTGTTTATTTCTTGTTGTGCTATATTTTATTTTACTATATTAGGAGAAGGACAATACCTCTCGTTTGTTGTATAAGTTAAGTTGACCATCTGTGTTTTTATATTATACTGTCTTGAATATATATCTATATAATATTTTGTATCTATTCTTCAGTCCTAAAGGAAGATTTTTATTTACGTGCTCATTACTTATTAAGGGGTTATACTGGTGATCCGCTCTTGAGAACAGCAGTTTCCTCGTATCCCTAGACGTAACTAAAGCTTTGCTGCTGTAGGGTCACGAGCCGTAACGAACGATAGGTAACAAAGAGTTATGGGGGCCTGTGCCGGGAAATATTGTTCCCACTTAACCTTTACTGGGAGCCTTAACCTATGGGAGCCGGTCGGCCGAGCGGACAGCACGCTGGACTTGTGATCCTGTGGTCCTGGGTTCGATCCCAGACGCCGGCGAGAAACAATGGGCAGAGTTTCTTTCACCCTATGCCCCTGTTACCTAGCAGTAAAATAGGTACCTGGGTGTTAGTCAGCTGTCACGGGCTGCTTCCTGGGGGTGGAGGCTTGGTCGAGGACTGGGCCGCGGGGACACTAAAGCCCCGAAATCATCTTAAGATCATCTCAAGATAACTATGCTAATCTAACCTTGCCTTCCTAGGTACCAGTGTGTTAAGTGTCTGTGTTTTTCTTAAGAACTATTCCATGTGCCAAGCAAGCTTTCCTGTGTGTCAAGTAACAACGTTTCACGATTTTGAGGTAAGTCATCCTATATATTTTGTTTGTGCAGTGAGGCCACCGAATTTTCAGTGTGGTGACAATTTTACAGTGAAGTGTAGTGCAGTGCCATTGTTTTTAATTATTGTTGGGAATCAAGTGCCAAGTGTTAGTAACGATGGAGGAGAAAGTTGCAGCGTTAGTGGCTCACCCAGACTTTGAAATGATTCAGAGCCTTAAAAAGACTGAGTTAATACAAATGGCAAATCGTTTGGATTTGACCGCCAACAATAGAATGGTTAAAGCCCAAATATTGAAAGTCATTGTGACACATTTTGTTGAGAATGGGGAGTTAGATGAAGAAATTCTAGAAGAGTTAAAAGAGGAGTCGAGTGATCAGATGACGTTAAAGCGTCTTGAGTTAGAAGCGCAAATAGCCAATGCTAAGCTTGAAGCTCAAAAAGAACAGAGAATATTAGAACTTGAAGCTCAAAAGGAACAAACTAGGCAATTAGAGATTCAACAACAAATGGCTGACACTAACTTCAGGCTTGAATCACAGCGTATGGCAGCTGGGCATGGAAATACTAGTAATGTTTCAATAAATAGTGATAATAATCCCATCAGGACGCATAAGTATATAGAGTTACCAAAGTTCAATGAGGAGGATCCTGAGGTTTTCTTTGCACATTTTTATAAAATTGCCATCAGTATGAACTGGCCAAGGGATCAGTGGGTAGCCATTATGCAGTCTCAATTTAAGGGGCGTAGTCAGGAGGTTTTTACATCCCTACCTGACGCTCATAGCTTTGATTACGAATTTGTAAAGAAAAGCATCTTAAATGCTTATCAGTTAAATCCAGAGGCACACAGGCAAAAGTTTAGGAATCTAAGGAGGATAAGTGATCAGACAATAGCAGATTGTACTCGTCAGAAGACGATTTTTTGCAACAGATGGTTAAAGTCACTTTCAGTCACTGACTTTGATGCTCTAAAGAATCTTCTTATAATGGAAGAAGTATTGTCATGTCTCCCAGACCAGTTGTCTACTTTTATGGCAGAATAAAAGAATGTAACAGACATTTATGAGCTGTCAAAGCTCGCGGATGAGCATGAGTTGTTGACTAAGGCCCAGTTTACGGCCACTTCACCTAAGTCTAGTCGTAGAGTAAATTATAATGCTCACCGAACTCCTTATCAGAATCCATCCCGTCCTAGTACTCCAGTTACTCCCATGAGCTCTTCTCTTACAAAACCTAACCCTGCTACTTCATTGTCAGGAATGTCAAATAATAATAAGGTTATTTCTAAACCTACAGTTGGTTCTACCAGTGTGTCCACTGTAAGGTCCTGTTCCCATTGTAAGAGAAAAGGCCATGGAATTTATTCATGTTTTATATTGCACCCTGAGTTACGACCAACTGGTCTCATTTATTGCAGAGGTGTGCAAAATAAACTTACTAATAAACATGTAACTGTAAACCCCAATTGGGTGAAACAGTATTCACCATATATGTCTTCAGGTGAAGTTTTGTGTATTAATGGGAAGTGGAAGCCAGTGGTTATTCTTCGTGATACAGGTGCTTCCCAAACCATAATTTCATCCAGTATTCTTTCTGATGTTGAAAAGAGAGATACTGGAAAGTTTGTTGTTCTTCAGAGTGTTGCAGGATGTAAAACTGTACCTCTAATAGACATTAATTTCAGATCCACCATTACACCACGTTTATGCACTGTGGGTGTTAGTACACAGTTGCCCATCCCAGGTGTGGATGTTATATTGGGTAATGATGTGGCCATAAATCATGTTTTGGGTGAGAATGATCCCCGTTTGTGTAAACAGCCAGTTGCAGACCATGTTTATTCTGCCTGTGCTGAAGTTAGTTCTATGAATGAACCTGTTGTAGAAGATGGTTTTGTCCATTCTACCTACGCTGATGTCAGTACTAATATAAATCCAGTTGTCAGTTCTGATGTTGTTACTCAAGCATTTGTTCCAGTAACCAGTACCCCTTCAGTGGAGAAGTGGGATGTGGTTGTTCCAGATTCCTGTGTGGCCGATTTAGTTGTTGAGAGTAAGCCTGATACTATGACTCTGCTTTATTCCAATAAATTGGGAAAGGATGTCCATGTACCATTGTCTTGCCCGCTCACTACGAACGTTGTGCCAGGAGTTGAGAGAAACTTAAAAGCCACGACTCTGTATTCCAGCCAAGTGAATGGTTTAGGACAAGATGTCGGGTTGGCAGAAGTATTCCCGCTCACTCCAAGTTTAGAATCAGTTGTCGAGAGTAAGTCCGTTGTAGAGGCCCCGCCTCACCCTAGTCAAGGTGATATAATAGGGGAGGAGGTCAAACTACCTGTTACTTGCCCGCTCGCTTCAGATTCCCTTCATTTATGTGCATTGAGTAGAACTGACCCTAAGATTTCAGAGAGAAGCAAGGAGACAGTCTGTACTGTAGATCCAGTTTTGGAGAGTGTGGGAAAGCAGCCAGAGGATCAGCTTCTGTTGAGTAGATGGAGACCCATTGAGCCTCTCTCTTCAGTTGTCTGTGAGGATGTGACCCAGCTTGGTAGTGATATTATTGATTGTGAGCAGACAGTACTCCAAGCAGCTCCAGAAGTCATGGGAGGAAATTTTGGTAAAATCATTAAGAGTGGTAAAGTAGCAATTGGATCTAAGTTGCGGAGTTGTGATTCTTATTCTATGTGGAGTAAGTATTTCTCATTGTGTACATTGAGTCAGAGTGTGTGTAGGATGTTGAAATCTACTTTTATTCTGCAAGAGCCATTTTCTTGTGAAGTAATGGACTGTGGGACATCTTTGTCAAGCCTTGTGGTGGAGCAGAGAGAGTTTACTCAAGTAGGTTGTGCATCCAGTTCTGAGGAAGTGGTGAGTTATGCTAGAGCAGTGTCTCTATATTCAGATCCAGTTAATTTTGATGCACGAGTGATGAAAGTGTATGTTCCACTCAAGTGTGGTGTTGACTTTCAGAGTCATATTGGAGTTGATTTTCAGAGTCAAATTGTGGGTGAAGGATTAAATCATACTGGGGAGCAGATGTTTGAGGCTCCAGGTGTGTATTTCAAGTTGGGGGATAAGGTTATCCTACCTAGAGTTAATCATTGTGAAGGGTTACAGATTATCCTTGGGTGTTTCCCAGGTAACCTGCTGTGCATCTTCAAGATGTTAAGACCCTTAAACCTCTTGGTTGATTGGTTGTCATCAGACGTAAATCACTTGGGAAGTGATGGTGAGGGTTGTAAAGTTTTCGGCATGTTTTATTTAGTCTTTTGGAAGACTAGACGGTTGATGAAAGTGTGTGTTGTGTTCAAGTTCACCATCAGGGGGTGTGAACTTGTCTTCGGAGTTCTGATTGAGATATGGTGCCTAGGCATATGCCTGTTTTCTTTCACTGATCGTTATGACAGAGTTATGAGGCAATTGATTTCTGTGTTCCTTATGGATCATCTGAGTCAGTTCGATCAGGTAGTCTTTGCACTTATCTTGGGTTGTATTTCTTGGTTTGAAGGTCAAAGGTTTGCTAAGTCGGTGTCTTGTGTTTCGGAAGGTTCTATGAATGGGAAAATCCTATGCAAAATTTTGAGGTTTAATGCTAATTTCTCTAATTTTAGTATCCATTGGGCGAGAGTATGTGTTCCACAGAGGATCAAGAGTGATGAAGAGCAGATGTCTGTGTCAGAGCATACCCAGGAGAAGTCCCAAATCTACTCAACATCCAGTCAGCTTCAATTTAGCAGTTCAGCTCCAGAAAAAGGTAGTAATGGAAAATGGAGTCTGTCTTGGAAATCTTCACCATGTGGAAAAGGGATCACATGAAAATACGGAACTGATCTTGGAGAAATAGTAGAAACAAATGAAAAGCTAAATTGCCATGATAACTGTGTGAAAGCAGCTACCTTTATTGACAATTCTATTCATGCTACTAATGATACTGTTGTAGATAGGAGTGTGAAATATGATCTGAAACAAAGTGAAATAAATGAGATAGTACCTTGGAGAGATAAATTTGCATACTCCAGTGACACATATGTAGAACATAGTCATAAGACTGAAATTTCTGAGTTTCCTGTAAGACTATATTTGGAGCGTTTTCATTTTTGTCCAGAAATGTGTTCTTATTACTTTTACATGTTTGGTGTAATTAATACCATAATTCTCAAGTGTCATACATTTTACTTAGAAAAAATGCCATTGATCTTCAATCTATTGCATTTTTTTCTTGGAGGTGGAAGTGTTACGTACTCCTAGCAGAATACGTATATAAATTTAAAATAACTGGTTTTATTTTATTATATCATTGCCTGTATATGTACACACATTGTGTTGGTAAATTATCGTGTGGTGTGGCAGCGTCAGTGGAAACAGGAGCGCGGTTGCTTTTGCACACGTCTAGTACCTGTTAGATACAGGAAGCTGGACCTGTTCAGTTGAGAGTTCCAGATGTCACTTTTATTTAGTTAGGTAATTGTTTATATTCTGTAATTAAACAGGTGGCATTGTACTTATATATTTTGTAAGTAACTATTATCTGTAATTTGCATTCTTGTGTGTTTTGAGAACAAGTGGTTGTTCAATTAGTTTTAAATATTAAAAAGTCCTTAGTTTCCATCCCTCATCCTGGGATGAGGCAGACGGGAGATGAGAATGTGGGTGGCGACAGAGCGTGAGTTCAGTAGCTGAAC
Organism: Procambarus clarkii; assembly: GCF_040958095.1. NCBI lineage: Eukaryota > Metazoa > Arthropoda > Malacostraca > Decapoda > Cambaridae > Procambarus > Procambarus clarkii. The sequence continues at coordinate 2,308,096 of NW_027189132.1, forward strand.
GGGACTCGACGGAGTAACATGTGGGAGATAAGTCTGTTTATTTCTTGTTGTGCCATATTTTATTTTACTATATTAGGAGAAGGACAATACCTCTCGTTTGTTGTATAAGTTAAGTTGACCATCTGTGTTTTTATATTATATTGTCTTGAATATATATCTATATAATATTTTGTATCTATTCTTCAGTCCTAAAGGAAGATTTTTATTTACGTGCTCATTACTTATTAAGGGGTTATACTGGTGATCCGCTCTTGAGAACAGCAGTTTCCTCGTATCCCTAGACGTAACTAAAGCTTTGCTGCTGTAGGGTCACGAGCCGTAACGAACGATAGGTAACACACCACTCCCAACACCAACACCACTCCCAACACCACCACATCTCCCAACACCACCACAACTCCCAATACCACCACCACTCCCAACACCACCACCACTCCCAACACCAACACCACTCTCAACACCACCACCACTCACAACACCACCACCACTCCCATCACCAACACCACTCCCAACACCACCACATCTCCCAACACCACCACCACCCCCAACACCACCACCACTCCCAACACCACCACCACTCCCAACACCAACACCACTCCCAACACCAACACCACTCCCAACACCACCACCACTCTCAACACCACCACCACTCCCAACACCACCACCACTCCCAACACCACCACCACTCCCAACACCAACACCACTCCCAACACAAACACAACTCCCAACACCAACACCACTCCCAACATCAACACTACTCCTAACACCACCACCATTCCCAACACCACAACCATTCCCAACACCACTCCCAACACCACCACCACTCCCAACACCAACACCACTCCCAACACCATCACCACTCCCAACACCACCACCACTCCCAACACCACCACTACTCCCAACACCAACACCACTCCCAACACCAACACCACTCCCAACACGAACACCACTCCCAACACCAACACCACTCCCAACACCACCACCACTCCCAACACTACAATCACTCCCAACACCAACACCACTCCCAACACCACCACTACTCCCAACACCAACACCTCTCCCAACACCAACACCACTCCTAACACCACCACCACTCCCAACACCACCACCACTCCCAACACCACCAAAACTCCAAACACCAACACGACTCCCAACACCACCACCACTCCCATCACCACCACCACTCCCAACACCAACACCACAACCACTCCCAACACCACCACCACTCCAAACAACAACACCACAACCACTCCCAACACCACCATCACTCCCAACACCAACACCACTCCCAACACCACCACCACTCCCAACACCACCATCACTCCCAACACCACCACCACTCCCAACACCACAACCACTCCCAACACCTTCACCAATACCACTCCCAACACCACCACCATTCCCAACACCACCAACACCACCACCACTCCCAACACCACCACCACTCCCAACACCACCAAAACTCCAAACACCAACACGACTCCCAACACCACCACCACTCCCAACACCACCACCACTCCCAACACCAACACCACAACCACTCCCAACACCACCACCACTCCCAACAACAACACCACAACCACTCCCAACACCACCATCACTCCCAACACCAACACCACTCCCAACACCACCACCACTCCCAACACCACCACCACTCCCAACACCACCACCACTCCCAACACCACAACCACTCCCAACACCTACACCAACACCACTCCCAACACCACCACCATTCCCAACACCAACACCACTCCCAACACCACCACCACTCCAACACCACCACCACTCCCAACACCACCACCACTCCCAACACCACAAGCACTCCCAACACCACAACCACTCACAAACACCACCAGCACTCCCAACACCACAACCACTCCCAACACCACTCCCAACACCACCACCACTCCCAACACCACCACCACTCCCAACGGGGAGCCGGTCGGCCGAGCGGACAGCACGCTGGGCTTGTAATCCTGTGGTACCGGGTTCGATCCCAGGCGCCGGCGAGAAACAATGGGCAGAGTTTCTTTCACCCTATGCCCGTGTTACCTAGCAGTAAATAGGTACCTGGGTCTTAGTCAGCTGTCACGGGCTGCTTCCTGGGGGTGGAGGCCTGGTCGAGGACCGGGCCGCGGGGACACTAAAAAAAAAGCCCCGAAATCATCTCAAGATAACCTCAAGATAACACCAACACCACTCCCAACACCAACACCACTCCCAACCCAACCACCACTCCCAACACCAACACTCACACCACTTCCAACACCACCACCACTTCCAACACCACTCCCAACACCACCACCACTCCCAACACCAACACCACTCCCAACACCACCACTACTTCCAACACTACTCTCAACACCACCACCACTCCCAACTCCAACACCACTCCCAACACCACCACCACCACTCCCAACACCACCACCACTCCCAACAACAACACCACTCCCAACACCACCACCACTCCCAACACCACCACCACTCCCAACACCACCACCACTCCCAACACCAACACCACAACCACTCCCAACACCACCACCACTCCCAACAACAACACCACAACCACTCCCAACACCACCATCACTCCCAACACCAACACCACTCCCAATACCACCACCACTCCCAACACCACCACCACTCCCAACACCACCACCACTCCCAACACCACAACCACTCCCAACACCTACACCAATACCACTCCCAACACCAACACCATTCCCAACACCACCAACACCAACACCACTCCCATACCACCACCACTCCCAACACCACCACCACTCCCAACACCACCACCACTCCCAACACCACAACCACTCCCAACACCACAACCACTCACAAACACCACCACCACTCCCAACACCACAACCACTCCCAACACCACTCCCAACACCACCACCACTCCCAACACCACCACCACTCCCAACACCACCACCACTCCCAACACCAACACCACTCCCAACACCACCACCACTCCCAACACCACAACCACTCCCAACACCACTCCCAACACCACCACTACTCCCAACACCACCACCACTCTCAACACCACCACCACTCCCAATACCAACACCACTCCCAACACCACCACCACTCCCAACCCCACCACCAATCCCAACACCAACACTCACACCACTTCCAACACCACCACCATTTCCAACACCACTCCCAACACCACCACCACTCCCAACACCAACACCACTCCCAACACCACCACCACTTCCAACACTACTCTCAACACCACCACCACTCCCAACTCCAACACCACTCCCAACACCACCACCACCACTCCCAGCACCACCACCACTCCCAACACCAACACCACTCCCAACACCACCACCACTTCCAACACCTCTCCCAAAACCACCACCACTCCCAACACCACCACCACTCTTAACACCAACACCACTCCCAACACCAACACCACTCCCAACACCCCCACCACTCCCAACACTACTCCCAACATTAACACCACTCCCAACACCACCACCACTCCCAACACCACTCCCAACACCAACACCACTCCCAACACCACCACCACTCCCAACAACAACACCACTCCCAACACCACCACCACTCCCAACACCACCACCACTCCCAACACCAACACCAACACCACTCCCAACACCACCACCACTCCCAACACCACCACCACTCCCAACACCACCACCACTCCCAACACCACCACCACTCCCAACACCAACACGACTCCCAACACCACCACCACTCCCAACACCACCACCACTCCCAACACCAACACCACAACCACTCCCAACACCACCACCACTCCCAACAACAACACCACAACCACTCCCAACACCACCATCACTCCCAACACCAACACCACTCCCAACACCACCACCACTCCCAACACCACCATCACTCCCAACACCACCACCACTCCCAACACCACCACCACTCCCAACAACAACACCACAACCACTCCCAACACCACCATCACTCCCAACACCACCATCACTCCCAACACCACCACCACTCCCAACACCAACACCACTCCCAACACCAACACCACTCCCAACACCACCACCACTTCCAACACCTCTCCCAAAACCACCACCACTCCCAACACCACCACCACTCTTAACACCAACACCACTCCCAACACCAACACCACTCCCAACACCCCCACCACTCCCAACACTACTCCCAACATTAACACCACTCCCAACACCACCACCACTCCCAACACCACTCCCAACACCAACACCACTCCCAACACCACCACCACTCCCAACAACAACACCACTCCCAACACCACCACCACTCCCAACACCACCACCACTCCCAACACCACCACCACTCCCAACACCAACACCAACACCACTCCCAACACCACCACCACTCCCAACACCACCACCACTCCCAACACCACCACCACTCCCAACACCACCACCATTCCCAACACCAACACGACTCCCAACACCACCACCACTCCCAACACCACCACCACTCCCAACACCAACACCACAACCACTCCCAACACCACCACCACTCCCAACAACAACACCACAACCACTCCCAACACCACCATCACTCCCAACACCAACACCACTCCCAACACCACCACCACTCCCAACACCACCACCACTCCCAACACCACCACCACTCCCAACACCACAACCACTCCCAACACCTACACCAATACCACTCCCAACACCAACACCATTCCCAACACCACCAACACCAACACCACTCCCATACCACCACCACTCCCAACACCACCACCACTCCCAACACCACCACCACTCCCAACACCACAACCACTCCCAACACCACAACCACTCACAAACACCACCACCACTCCCAACACCACAACCACTCCCAACACCACTCCCAACACCACCACCACTCCCAACACCACCACCACTCCCAACACCACCACCACTCCCAACACCAACACCACTCCCAACACCACCACCACTCCCAACACCACAACCACTCCCAACACCACTCCCAACACCACCACTACTCCCAACACCACCACCACTCTCAACACCACCACCACTCCCAATACCAACACCACTCCCAACACCACCACCACTCCCAACCCCATCACCAATCCCAACACCAACACTCACACCACTTCCAACACCACCACCATTTCCAACACCACTCCCAACACCACCACCACTCCCAACACCAACACCACTCCCAACACCACCACCACTTCCAACACTACTCCCAACACCACCACCACTCCCAACTCCAACACCACTCCCAACACCACCACCACCACTCCCAGCACCACCACCACTCCCAACACCAACACCACTCCCAACACCACCACCACTTCCAACACCACTCCCAAAACCACCACCACTCCCAACACCACCACCACTCTTAACACCAACACCACTCCCAACACCAACACCACTCCCAACACCCCCACCACTCCCAACACTACTCCCAACATTAACACCACTCCCAACACCACCACCACTCCCAACACCACTCCCAACACCAACACCACTCCCAACACCACCACCACTCCCAACAACAACACCACTCCCAACACCACCACCACTCCCAACACCACCACCACTCCCAACACCACCACCACTCCCAACACCAACACCAACACCACTCCCAACACCACCACCACTCCCAACACCACCACCACTCCCAACACCACCACCACTCCCAACACCACCACCACTCCCAACACCAACACGACTCCCAACACCACCACCACTCCCAACACCACCACCACTCCCAACACCAACACCACAACCACTCCCAACACCACCATCACTCCCAACACCAACACCACTCCCAACACCACCACCACTCCCAACACCACCACCACTCCCAACACCACCACCACTCCCAACACCACAACCACTCCCAACACCTACACCAATACCACTCCCAACACCACCACCATTCCCAACACCACCAACACCAACACCACTCCCATACCACCACCACTCCCAACACCTCCACCACTCCCAACACCACCACCACTCCCAACACCACAACCACTCCCAACACCACAACCACTCACAAACACCACCAGCACTCCCAACACCACAACCACTCTCAACACCACTCCCAACACCACCACCACTCCCAACACCACCACCACTCCCAACACCACCACCACTCCCAACACCAACACCTCTCCCAACACCACCACCACTCCCAACACCACAACCACTCCCAACACCACTCCCAACACCACCACCACTCCCAACACCACCACCACTCCCAACACCACCACCACTCCCAACACCAACACCACTCCCAACACCACCACAACTCCCAACCCCACCACCACTCCCAACACCAACACTCACACCACTCCCAACACCACCACCACTTCCAACACCACTCCCAACACCACCACCACTCCCAACACCACCACCACTTCCAACACTACTCCCAACACCACCACCACTCCCAACACCAACACCACTCCCAACACCACCACCACCACTCCCAACACCACCACCACTCCCAACACCAACACCACTCCCAACACCACCACCACTTCCAACACCACTCCCAAAACCACCACCACTCCCAACACCACCACCACTCTTAACACCAACACCACTCCCAACACCAACACCACTCCCAACACCCCCACCACTCCCAACACCACCACCACTCCCAACACCAACACCACTCCCAACACCAACACCACTCCCAACACCACCACCACTCCCAACAACAACACCACTCCCAACACCACCACCACTCCCAACACCACCACCACTCCCAACACCACCACCACTCCCAACACCAACACCAACACCACTCCCAACACCACCACCACTCCCAACACCACCACCACTCCCAACACCACCACCACTCCCAACACCAACACCACTCCCAACACAAACACAACTCCCAACACCAACACCACTCCCAACATCAACACTACTCCCAACACCACCACCACTCCCAACACCACAACCATTCCCAACACGACTCCCAACACCACCACCACTCCCAACACCAACACCACTCCCAACACCATCACCACTCCCAACACCACCACCACTCCCAACACCACCACTACTCCCAACACCAACACCACTCCCAACACCAACACCACTCCCAACATCAACACCACTCCCAACACCAACACCACTCCCAACACCGCCACCACTCCCAACACTACAATCACTCCCAACACCAACACCACTCCCAACACCACCACTACTCCCAACACCAACACCTCTCCCAACACCAACACCACTCCTAACACCACCCCCACTCCCAACACCACCACCACTCCAAACACCACCACCACTCCCAACACCAATACGACTCCCAACACCACCACCACTCCCAACACCACCACCACTCCCAACACCAACACCACAACCACTCCCAACACCACCACCACTCCCAACAACAACACCACAACCACTCCCAACACCACCATCACTCCCAACACCAACACCACTCCCAACACCACCACCACTCCCAACACCACCACCACTCCCAACACCACCACCACTCCCAACACCACAACCACTCCCAACACCTACCCCAATACCACTCCCAACACCACCACCATTCCCAACACCACCAACACCAACACCACTCCCAACACCACCACCACTCCCAACACCACCACCACTCCCAACACCACCACCACTCCCAACACCACAACCACTCCCAACACCACAACCACTCACAAACACCACCACCACTCCCAACACCACAACCACTCCCAACACCACTCCCAACACCACCACCACTCCCAACACCACCACCACTCCCAACACCACCACCACTCCCAACACCAACACCACTCCCAACACCACCACCACTCCCAACCCCACCACCACTCCCAACACCAACACTCACACCACTTCCAACACCACAACCACTTCCAACACCACTCCCAACACCACCACGACTCCCAACACCAACACCACTCCCAACACCACCACCAGTTTCAACACTACTCTCAACACCACCACCACTCCCAACTCCAACACCACTCCCAACACCACCACCACCACTCCCAACACCACAACCACTCCCAACACCAACACCACTCCCAACACCACCACCACTTCCAACACCACTCCCAAAACCACCACCACTCCCAACACCACCACCACTCTTAACACCAACACCACTCCCAACACCAACACCACTCCCAACACCCCCCACCACTCCCAACACCACTCCTAACATTAACACCACTCCCAACACCACCACCACTCCCAACACCACCACCACTCCCAACACCACCACCACTCCCAACACCACCACCACTCCCAACACCAACACCACTCCCAACACCACCACCACTGCCAACACCAACACCAACACCACTCCCAACACCACCACCATCACCACTCCCAACACCACTCCCAACACCAACACCACTCCCAACACCACCACCACTCCCAACACCACCACCACTCCCAACACCAACACCACTCCCAACACCACCACCACTCCCAACACCAACACCACTCCCAACACCACCGCCACTCTCAACACCACCACCACTCCCAACACCATCACCACTCCCAACACCAACACCAACACCTCTTCCAACACCACCACCACTCCCAACACCACCACAACTCCCAACACCACCAGCACTCCCAACGCCACCACCACTCCCAACACCACCACCACCCCCAACACCACCACCACTCCCAACACCAAAACCACTCCCAACACCATCACCACTCCCAACCCCACCACCACTCCAAACATCACCACCACTCCCAACACCAACACCACTCCCAACACCACCACTCCCAACACCACCACCACTCCTAACACCAACACCACTCCCAACACCAACACCACTCCCAACACCACCACCACTCCCAACACCACAACCAATCCCAACACTAAACCACTCACAATTACCACCACCACTCCCAACACCACAACCACTCCCAACACCACTCCCAACACCACCACCACTCCCAACACCACCACCACTCCCAACACCACAACCACTCCCAACACCAACACCAACACCACTCCCAACATCAACACTACTCCCAACACCACCACCACTCCCAACACCACAACCATTCCCAACACGACTCCCAACACCACCACCACTCCCAACACCAACACCACTCCCAACACCATCACCACTCCCAACACCACCACCACTCCCAACACCACCACTACTCCCAACACCAACACCACTCCCAACTCCAACACCACTCCCAACATCAACACCACTCCCAACACCAACACCACTCCCAACACCACCACCACTCCCAACACTACAATCACTCCCAACACCAACACCACTCCCAACACCACCACTACTCCCAACACCAACACCTCTCCCAACACCAACACCACTCCTAACACCACCCCCACTCCCAACACCACCACCACTCCAAACACCACCACCACTCCCAACACCAATACGACTCCCAACACCACCACCACTCCCAACACCACCACCACTCCCAACACCAACACCACAACCACTCCCAACACCACCACCACTCCCAACAACAACACCACAACCACTCCCAACACCACCATCACTCCCAACACCAACACCACTCCCAACACCACCACCACTCCCAACACCACCACCACTCCCAACACCACCACCACTCCCAACACCACAACCACTCCCAACACCTACCCCAATACCACTCCCAACACCACCACCATTCCCAACACCACCAACACCAACACCACTCCCAACACCACCACCACTCCCAACACCACCACCACTCCCAACACCACCACCACTCCCAACACCACAACCACTCCCAACACCACAACCACTCACAAACACCACCAGCACTCCCAACACCACAACCACTCCCAACACCACTCCCAACACCACCACCACTCCCAACACCACCACCACTCCCAACACCACCACCACTCCCAAAACCAACATCACTCCCAACACCACCACCACTCCCAACCCCACCACCACTCCCAACACCAACACTCACACCACTTCCAACACCACAACCACTTCCAACACCACTCCCAACACCACCACGACTCCCAACACCAACACCACTCCCAACACCACCACCAGTTTCAACACTACTCTCAACACCACCACCACTCCCAACTCCAACACCACTCCCAACACCACCACCACCACTCCCAACACCACAACCACTCCCAACACCAACACCACTCCCAACACCACCACCACTTTCAACACCACTCCCAAAACCACCACCACTCCCAACACCACCACCACTCTTAACACCAACACCACTCCCAACACCAACACCACTCCCAACACCCCCCACCACTCCCAACACCACTCCTAACATTAACACCACTCCCAACACCACCACCACTCCCAACACCACCACCACTCCCAACACCACCACCACTCCCAGCACCACCACCACTCCCAACACCAACACCACTCCCAACACCACCACCACTGCCAACACCAACACCAACACCACTCCCAACACCACCACCATCACCACTCCCAACACCACTCCCAACACCAACACCACTCCCAACACCACCACCAATCTCAACACCGCCACCACTCCCAACACCAACACCACTCCCAACACCACCACCACTCCCAACACCAACACCACTCCCAACACCACCGCCACTCTCAACACCACCACCACTCCCAACACCATCACCACTCCCAACACCAACACCAACACCTCTTCCAACACCACCACCACTCCCAACACCACCACAACTCCCAACACCACCAGCACTCCCAACGCCACCACCACTCCCAACACCACCACCACCCCCAACACCACCACCACTCCCAACACCAAAACCACTCCCAACACCATCACCACTCCCAACCCCACCACCACTCCAAACATCACCACCACTCCCAACACCAACACCACTCCCAACACCACCACCACTCCCAACACCACCACCACTCCTAACACCAACACCACTCCCAACACCAACACCACTCCCAACACCACCACCACTCCCAACACCACAACCAATCCCAACACTAAACCACTCACAATTACCACCACCACTCCCAACACCACAACCACTCCCAACACCACTCCCAACACCACCACCACTCCCAACACCACCACCACTCCCAACACCACAACCACTCCCAACACCAACACCAACACCACTCCCAACACCACCACCACTACCAACACCAACACTCACACCACTCCCAACACTACCACCACTCCCAACACCAACACCACTCCCAACACCACCACCACTTCCAACACTACTCCCAACACCACCACCACTCCCAACACCACCACCACCACTCCCAACACCACCACCACTCCCAACACATGCACCACTCCCAACACCACCACCACTTCCAACACCACTCCCAAAACCACCACCACTCCCAACACCACCACCACTCTTAACACCAACACCACTCCCAACACCAAATTACTCCCAACACCACCACCACTCCCAATACCAACACCACTCCCAACACCCCCACCACCCCCAACACCACTCCCAACACCAACACCACTTCCAACACCACCACCACTCCCAACACCACCACCACTCCCAACACCACCACCACTCCCAACTCCACCACCACTCCCAACACCACCACCACTCCCAACACCAACACCACTCACAACACCACCACCACTCCCAACACCAAGACCACTCCCAACACCACCATCACCACCACTCCCAACACCAACACCACTCCTAACAACAACACCACTCCCAACACCAACACCACCACCACTCCCAACACCACCACCACTCCCAACACCACCACCACTCCCAACACCACCACCACTCCCAATACCACCACCACTCCCAACACCACCACCACTCCCAACACCACCACCACTCCCAACACCACCACCACTCCAAACACCACCACCACTCCCAACACCACCACCACTCCCAACACCAACACCACTCCCAACACCACCACCACTCCCAACACCACCACCACTCCCAACACCAACACCACTCCCAACACCACCACCACTCCCAAGACCACCACCACTCCCAACACCACCACCACTCCCAACACCACCACCACTCCCAACACTACCACCACTCCCAACACCACCACCACTCCCAACACTAACACCACTTCCAACACCACCACCACTCCCAACACCAAAACCACTCCCAACACCATCACCACTCCCATCCCCACCACCACTCCAAACATCACCACCACTCCCAACACCAACACCACTCCCAACACCACCACCACTCCCAACACCACCACCACTCCTAACACCAACACCACTCCCAACACCAACACCACTCCCAACACCACCACCACTCCCAACACCACAACCAATCCCAACACTAAACCACTCACAATTACCACCACCACTCCCAACACCACAACCACTCCCAACACCACTCCCAACACCACCACCACTCCCAACACCACCACCACTCCCAACACCACAACCACTCCCAACACCAACACCAACACCACTCCCAACACCACCACCACTACCAACACCAACACTCACACCACTCCCAACACCACCACCACTCCCAACACCAACACCACTCCCAACACCACCACCACTTCCAACACTACTCCCAACACCACCACCACTCCCAACACCACCACCACCACTCCCAACACCACCACCACTCCCAACACATGCACCACTTCCAACACCACCACCACTTCCAACACCACTCCCAAAACCACCACCACTCCCAACACCACCACCACTCTTAACACCAACACCACTCCCAACACCAAATTACTCCCAACACCACCACCACTCCCAATACCAACACCACTCCCAACACCCCCACCACCCCCAACACCACTCCCAACACCAACACCACTTCCAACACCACCACCACTCCCAACACCACCACCACTCCCAACACCACCACCACTCCCAACTGCACCACCACTCCCAACACCACCACCACTCCTAACACCAACACCACTCACAACACCACCACCACTCCCAACACCAAGACCACTCCCAACACCACCATCACCACCACTCCCAACACCAACACCACTCCCAACAACAACACCACTCCCAACACCAACACCACCACCACTCCCAGCACCACCACCACTCCCAACACCACCACCACTCCCAACACCACCACCACTCCCAATACCACCACCACTCCCAACACCACCACCACTCCCAACACCACCACCACTCCCAACACCACCACCACTCCAAACACCACCACCACTCCCAACACCACCACCACTCCCAACACCAACACCACTCCCAACACCACCACCACTCCCAACACCACCACCACTCCCAACACCAACACCACTCCCAACACCACCACCACTCCCAACACCACCACCACTCCCAACACCACCACCACTCCCAACACCACCACCACTCCCAACACTACCACCACTCCCAACACCACCACCACTCCCAACACTAACACCACTTCCAACACCACCACCACTCCCAACACCAACACCACTCCCAACACCACCACCACTCCCAACACCACCACCACTCCCAACACCAACACCAACACCACTCCCAACACCACAACCACTCCCAACACCAACACCACTCCCAACACCAACACCACTCCCAACACCAACACCACCACCACTCCCAACACCACCACCACTCCCAACACCACCACCACTCCCAACACCACCACCACTCCCAACACCACCACCACTCCCAACACCACCACCACTCCCAACACCACCACCACTCCAAACACCACCACCACTCCCAACACCACCACCACTCCCAACACCAACACCACTCCCAACACCACCGCTACTCCCAACACCACCACCACTCCCAACACCACTACTACTCCCAACACCAACACCAACACCACTCCCAACACCACAACCACTCCCAACACCAACACCAACACCACTCCCAACACCAACACCACCACCACTCCCAACACCACCACCACTCCCCACACCACCACCACTCCTAACACCAACACCACTCCCAACACCACCACCACTCCCAACACCACCACCACTCCCAACACCAACACCACTCCCAACACCACCACCACTCCCAACACCACCACAACTCCCAACACCACCACCACTCCCAACACCACCACTACTCCCAACACCAACACCACTCCCAACACCACAACCACTCCCAACACCAACACCAACACCACTCCCAACACCAACACCACCACCACTCCCAACGCCACCACCACTCCCAACACCACCACTACTCCCCACACCACCACCACTCCCAACACCAACACCACTCCCAACACCACCACCACTCCCAACACCACTACCACTCCCAACACCAAGACCAACACCATTCCCAACACCAGAACCACTCCCAACACCACTCCCAACACCAACACCACTCCCAACACCAACACCACCACCACTCCCAACACCAACACTACCAACACCACCACCACTCCCAACACCATCACCACTCCCAACACCACCACCACTCCTAACACCACCACCACTCCCAACACCAACACCACTCCCAACACCACCATCACTCCCAACACCAACACCACTCCCAACACCAACACCACTCCCAACACAACCACCACTCCCAACACCAACACCACTTCCAACACAACCACCACTCCCAACACCAACACCACTCCCAACACCAACACCACTCCCAACACCAACACCACCATAACTCCCAACACGAACACCACCACCACTCCCAACACCAACATCACCACCACTCCCAACACCACCACCACTCCCAACACCACTCCCAACACCACCACCACTCCCAACACCACTACCACTCCCAACACCACCACTCCCAACACCACAACCACTTCCAACACCACCACCACTCCCAACACCACCACCACTCCCAACACCAACACCACTCCCAACACCACCACCACTCCCAACACCAACACCACTCCCAACACCAACACCACTCCCAACACCACCACCACTCCCAACACCACCACCACTCCCAACACCACCACCACTCCCAACACCACCACCACTCCCAACACCAACACCACTCCCAACACCACAACCACTCCCAACACCACCACCACTCCCAACACCAACACCACTCCCAACGCCAACACCACCACCACTCCCAACACCACCACCACTCCCAACACCACTCCCAACACCACCACCACTCCCAACACCACTACCACTCCCAACACCACCACTCCCAACACCACAACCACTTCCAACACCACCACCACTCCCAACACCACCACCACTCCCAACACCAACACCACTCCCAACACCACCACCACTCCCAACACCAACACCACTCCCAACACCAACACCACTCCCAACACCACCACCACTCCCAACACCACCACCACTCCCAACACCACCACCACTCCCAACACCACCACCACTCCCAACACCAACACCACTCCCAACACCACAACCACTCCCAACACCACCACCACTCCCAACACCAACACCACTCCCAACGCCAACACCACCACCACTCCCAACACCAACACCACCACCACTCCTAATGCCACCACCACTCCCAACACCACCACCACTCCCAACACCAATACCAACACCACTTCCAACACCACCACCACCACCACTCCCAACACCAGCACCAGTAGTGTAAAGCACGCCTAGACCGCGCGCAGCACCGGAGCAGGTGAGCTCATTAGGCCCCCCTGCTCAGGTGGTGGACAGGTGTCTAGTCGTAAAGTGTCCTGGGGGGTTCCCAGGGTGTGTGACGCGTGCCGGGCGCGTGACGTCCGGCCGCACGGCACTTGAGAGAGGGTCATGTTGGAGTGGGGGCTGGGGTGGAGGTATGTGATCATGTTGGATAAGTATAGATGAGCAGGTGAAGAGTAGAGGAATAGTAGTAGATGAATATGTATTAGTATATGGCGTAGAGTTAATCCTGAGAATATATAGATCGATAGATAGATAGATGTGAGTATGTAGGTTATGTAGAGGATGGAGGGGTCCCCCCTACCTGGCAAGGATATGTTGAGGAGGGAGGGGCCCCCCTACCTGGCAAGGATATGTTGAGGAGGGAGGGGCCCCCCTACCTGGCAAGGATATGTTGAGGAGGCCGGGGCCCCCCCTACCTGGCAAGGATATGTTGAGGAGGGAGGGGCCCCCCTACCTGGCAAGGATATGTTGAGGAGGGAGAGGCCCCCCTACCTGGTGTTACGGTGCCCTCTCCTATTTCTTTCGTTTGCCTGCGTTAAGAGTCATATCAGCTCTCCCTACTGATTCTCTGAGGTTTAGGGAGTCTATTGATATATGTGGCGACCAGACCGGCTGCCAGTTAAGGGAGAAAGTAACATTATAAGTTGCTAGTAAGGGGAAATTGGCGCCCTGATAAAAAAATGAAAGAGTATCCCCTACTGCAGATATGATGCTTTGGAAGGGACACTACCCGATCGCGGATTGGCCGACTTAGGTCGCGGGCGACCAGTCAAGGCCCGCCATGACGTCAAAGAGTGCCCCGGGCGGCGCCAACGTCAGAGTTGACCTGACCGTGAAGGTGAGAGGACGCACCTTGGTCAGCTCTCAAGGATTTGAGGCTCTACAAGCCTTTCTTAGTGGATTAGAGCTGGCTATCACAGCCCATCTTAGGTATTGGAGACCCCGCGCCTCTGGGAAGCAAAAAGGAACCAAGTTTATTGAGCAAAAGAGTGCCAAACTTGGAAAATATTCGGCGACGATGCAGGGCGGCGACGCTGGATGTTGAGGGCCTGGAAAGGTGTGGCGGGCAAACCTAGCTGTGACCGGGTCACATCCACTGAGGGTTTTGGAGGGACGACACCGTTCCTAGGACAAGGAGCAACGCCTTGTGGAAGGGGCGAGTGTGGGAAAATAGTGATTAGCTCAGTGCCCATCGATGAACCAGGATTGGGGTAGCCGAATCTCAGGGATTGGAACGGCGACGACGCGAAGGCTCCACGACACCTGAGGACCTGTGGAACGTTCTTGGATCGTCAAGGATCAACTCAGGAAGAGTGGGAACCTCACACCATCGAGGGACAGGCGTCGTGAGCCAGGAATGTAAGGTAGATCATTTTCCCTCCCATTACCCCTTGTGTCAGTAGGCTAGTTAGGCCACAATATTTACTTATGTATGTGGCAATAGGATATTAATACTTTAGTAGTAGAATAGGCTGCAAGGCAGCTTGTGTCCAGGACTGTCAGAGGGGACAGTGTGTATGGATGGCAGGACAGTGAAGAAGAGGCGCCGATGTGGTGAAGAGGCCCTCCTGTGAGAGAGTGTTGGACTCCTGTCTTTCTGCCCAGTTGAAGGAGTGTTGGAGATCGTGGAAGAAGAGGCTGACGATCTCCAGACTTATTATCCTTATTTTCATATTCATGTATTACTTGTGATTGTATGTGTGTTCATGTAATTTACGTCAGGAAAATTCACACATTTTATCATTGTGTTTAAGTGTGCCTCCATTTATATTATTTCTCTATGAGCATACATGAAGGTTATCATAGTACCACCTAGGGAACACTACGTTCTGTATAGAAGTTCTCATTGCCTGGAGAGTGGTAAAAGCAGCACAGACTTATATAAAAGTGTACCCTTAGCCATGTGATCAGTATCAGTGCCTGAATGGTGGCAACTTGTAACGTAGTGGCTAGAGAGAGGTAAAGCCACACAGACCTTCCTGGAAGAGTACCTTGGGCCGACAGTCAAGCAGCAGATCTATGGGAATAGCAAACTTCTGGCTACAAACAACATATAATACACCCACTGAACTGCATTGCTGGGGTGCAGATATGATAACCCAGCTGGCGACCTTGTTAAGAAGAAGATAGAGAAGACAGGCGGGAAAGGAGTTCCTGCAACCTTTTTGTCTGGCAGGCAAGACTCAGGGAGGTTATGGTTATAAGGTAAGCCTGAGTCTTCCTTCACTCCTCCACGGGTCTAGGCCGGAACTGTTAACAGCAGTTTCCCCGTGTTTGACTGAAGGGCTTCCAGGGTGAATCAGTGGCACCCCCTTTTGTGGTGGAAGCAAAGACCTGCGGAGGTGGGCATTGTTGGTCCTCTCCTGTGTGACCAAGGAAACTCCGGTGAATCCCGGGAGTCGGAGGGGCTGAGTACTCGGCCTTTTGAGTCCCTAGCAGCTGAGTGCTATCAGAGCCCCGGCCCACCTCTATGTGACAAGAACTGGCGACCTTGCCAGGATTCGAACCCCGGTAGCCAAGAACTGGGAACTTCGCCAGGAAGCATGGATCAAGCTACAGTATGGCCCGAATTTCAAGACAAGTGTTGCCAGGGTACTAATACAGTGTGGCCAGTGAATTCAGTGATACTGTTACTCAACCAGCTAAGGGGCTGAAACGGTGAAATTAGTGCCTACTAACTTGTCTGTGCTGTCGTGTATGCTCAATGATATAGAGATGGAGGAGGACAAAGTAAAGAAATTTATTGACACAAGGGACGAGAGAGTTTTGGAGGAGTGTACCAAGGCCCAGCTCCAACAAGTGGCAAACCACTTTGGGATCAGGTTGAGGACGACTAAGGTAGCGGAACGAAGGAGTGAATTTTATAGGAAGGGCAATACAAAGAAAGCAGGGAATAGGTACACCCAGGGTAGGCGCCAGCCTAACCAGAGGGGCATTGGGCCATCGCAAAAGCCTAGTGTGGAAGAGAGGAAGCTGCTGGATTGAGTACAGGTGACAAGTGCCACTGTGAGAAGACAACGCACCTATGGGAGAAGAGGAACCGAGAAGAGAGAAGATTGGCGAAGAGGAGCTCATGAGAGGAAACATGGAGTACCTGTAGGACGCAGTGGAAGTGCAAGACTATCTCGGAGTGCACGACGCGGTGGAGGCGCTGCATGCACTGAATCTTACAGTGGTAACGAGCCGTTGGAGTACACTCGTAGCCACGGAGAGAGGATTTCTTATAGGTGTTCAGGGAACACCCATCACACCCGGTCCTATGCCAGGTGGAGATATAATGAGGCAAGTGACTGGCAAGGTGGTACGAGCCACGTCACCAACTGGAGGAGTGACACTTCAGGAACGGAGGGAGCAAGAGGATAGGTTGCCCTCTTGAGTGCTGCTCTTCCGATATGACTCTTATTTTAAGGGGAGGGGTATGTTACGGTGCCCTCTCCTATTTCTTTCGTTTGCCTGCGTTAGGAGTCATATCAGCTCTCCCTACTGATTCTCTGAGGTTCAGGGAGTCTATTGATATATGTGGCGACCAGACCGGCTGCCAGTTAAGGGAGAAAGTTACATTATAAGTTGTAAGTAAGGGGAAATTGGCGCCCTGATAAAAAAATGAAAGAGTATCCACTACTGCAGATATGACGTTTTGGAAGGGACACTAGCTGATCGCGGATTGGCAGACTTAGGTCGCGGGCGACCAATCAGGGCCCACCATGACGTAACCGAGTGCCCCGGGCAGCGCCAACGTCAGAGTTGACCTGACCAAAGGATACCTGATCAACCAGGCTGTGACTCGTACGTCAGGCTGCGAGCAGCCGCGTCCAACAGCCTGGTTGATCAGTCCGGCAACCAGGAGGCCTGGTCGACGACCAGGCCGCGGGGACGCTAAGCCCTGGAAGCTCCTCAAGGTAACCTCAAGGTAACCGTGAAGGCGAGGACGCACCTCGGTCAGCTCTCAAGGATTTGAGGCTCTACAAACCTTTCTTAGTGGATTAGAGCTGGCTATCGCAGCCCATCTTACGTATTGGAGACCCCGCGCTTCTGGGAAGCAAAAAGGAACCAAGTTTATTGAGCAAACGAGTGCCAAACTTGGAAAATATTCGGCGACGACGCTGGACGTTGAAGGGCCTGGAAAGGTGTGGCGGGCAGGACTAGCTGTGACCGGGTCACATCCACTGAGGGTTTTGGAGGGACGACACGGTTCCTAGGACAAGGAGCAACGCCTTGTGGAAGGGGCGAGTGTGGGAAAATAGTGATTAGCTCAGTGCCCATCGAAGAACCAGGATTGGGGTAGCCGAATCTCAGGGATTGGAACGGCGACGACGCGAAGGCTCCACGACACCTGAGGACCTGTGGAACGTTCCTGGATCGTCAAGGATCGACTCAGGAAGCGTGGGAACCTCACACCATCGAGGGACAGGCGTCGTGAGCCAGGAATGTAAGGTAGATCATTTTCCCTCCCATTACCGCTTGTGTGAGTAGGCTAGTTAGGCCACAATATTTACTTATGTATGTGGCAATAGGATATTAATACTTTAGTACTAGAATAGGCTGCAAGGCAGCTTGTGTCCAGGACTGTCAGAGGGGACAGTGTGTATGGATGGCAGGACAGTGAAGAAGAGGCCCTCCTGTGAGAGAGTGTGGGACTCCTGTCTTTCTGCCCAGTTGAAGGAGTGTTGGAGGTCGTGGAAGAAGAGGCTGACTATCTCTAGACTTATTATCCTTATTTTCATATTCATGTATTACTTGTGATTGTATGTGTGTTCATGTAATTTGCGTCAGTAAATTCATACATTTTATCATTGTGTTTAAGTATGCCTCCATTTATAATATTTTTCTATGAGCATACATGAAGGTTATCATAGTACCACCTAGGGAACACTACGTTCTCTATAGAAGTTCTCATTGACTGGAGAGTGGTAAAAGCAGCACAGACTTATATAAAAGTGTACCCTTAGCCATGTGATCAGTATCAGTGCCTGAATGGTGGCAACTAGTAACGTAGTGGCTAGAGAGAGGTAAAGCCACACAGACCTTCCTGGAAGAGTACCTTGGGCCGACAGTCAAGCAGCAGATCTATGGGAATAGCAAACTTCTGGCTACAAACAACATATAATACACCCACTGAACTGCATTGCTGGGGTGCAGATATGATAACCCAGCTAGCGACCTTGTTAAGAAGAAGATAGAGAAGACAGGTGGGAAAGGAGTTCCTGCAACCTTTTTGTCTGGCAGGCAAGACTCAGGGAGGTTATGGTTATAAGGTAAGCCTGAGTCTTCCTTCACTCCTCCACGGGTCTAGGCCGGAACTGTTAACAGCAGTTTCCCCGTGTTTGACTGAAGGGCTTCCAGGGTGAATCAGTGGCACCCCCTTTTGTGGTGGAAGCAAAGACCTGCGGAGGTGGGCATTGTTGGTCCTCTCCTGTGTGACCAAGGAAACTCCGGTGAATCCCGGGAGTCGGAGGGGCTGAGTACTCGGCCTTTTGAGTCCCTAGCAGCTGAGTGCTAGCAGAGCCCCGGCCCACCTCTATGTGACAAGAACTGGCGACCTTGCCAGGATTCGAACCCCGGTAGCCAAGAACTGGGAACTTCGCCAGGAAGCATGGATCAAGCTACAGTATGGCCCGAATTTCAAGACAAGTGTTGCCAGGGTACTAATACAGTGTGGCCAGTGAATTCAGTGATACTGTTACTCAACCAGCTAAGGGGCTGAAACGGTGAAATTAGTGCCTACTAACTTGTCTGTGCTGTCGTGTATGCTCAATGATATAGAGATGGAGGAGGACAAAGTAAAGAAATTTATTGACACAAGGGACGAGAGAGTTTTGGAGGAGTGTACCAAGGCCCAGCTCCAACAAGTGGCAAACCACTTTGGGATCAGGTTGAGGACGACTAAGGTAGCGGAACGAAGGAGTGAATTTTATAGGAAGGGCAATACAAAGAAAGCAGGGAATAGGTACACCCAGGGTAGGCGCCAGCCTAACCAGAGGGGCATTGGGCCATCGCAAAAGCCTAGTGTGGAAGAGAGGAAGCTGCTGGATTGAGTACAGGTGACAAGTGCCACTGTGAGAAGACAACGCACCTATGGGAGAAGAGGAACCGAGAAGAGAGAAGATTGGCGAAGAGGAGCTCATGAGAGGAAACATGGAGTACCTGTAGGACGCAGTGGAAGTGCAAGACTATCTCGGAGTGCACGACGCGGTGGAGGCGCTGCATGCACTGAATCTTACAGTGGTAACGAGCCGTTGGAGTACACTCGTAGCCACGGAGAGAGGATTTCTTATAGGTGTTCAGGGAACACCCATCACACCCGGTCCTATGCCAGGTGGAGATATAATGAGGCAAGTGACTGGCAAGGTGGTACGAGCCACGTCACCAACTGGAGGAGTGACACTTCAGGAACGGAGGGAGCAAGAGGATAGGTTGCCCTCTTGAGTGCTGCTCTTCCGATATGACTCTTATTTTAAGGGGAGGGGTATGTTACGGTGCCCTCTCCTATTTCTTTCGTTTGCCTGCGTTAGGAGTCATATCAGCTCTCCCTACTGATTCTCTGAGGTTCAGGGAGTCTATTGATATATGTGGCGACCAGACCGGCTGCCAGTTAAGGGAGAAAGTTACAATATAAGTTGTAAGTAAGGGGAAATTGGCGCCCTGATAAAAAAAATGAAAGAGTATCCACTACTGCAGATATGACGTTTTGGAAGGGACACTAGCTGATCGCGGATTGGCCGACTTAGGTCGCGGGCGACCAATCAGGGCCCACCATGACGTCACCGAGTGCCCCGGGCAGCGCCAACGTCAGAGTTGACCTGACCAAAGGATACCTGATCAACCAGGCTGTGACTCGTACGTCAGGCTGCGAGCTGCCGCGTCCAACAGCCTGGTTGATCAGTCCGGCAACCAGGAGGCCTGGTCGACGACCAGGCCGCGGGGACGCTAAGCCCTGGAAGCTCCTCAAGGTAACCTCAAGGTAACCGTGAAGGCGAGGACGCACCTCGGTCAGCTCTCAAGGATTTGAGGCTCTACAAGCCTTTCTTAGTGGATTAGAGCTGGCTATCGCAGCCCATCTTACGTATTGGAGACCCCGCGCTTCTGGGAAGCAAAAAGGAACCAAGTTTATTGAGCAAACGAGTGCCAAACTTGGAAAATATTCGGCGACGACGCTGGACGTTGAAGGGCCTGGAAAGGTGTGGCGGGCAGGACTAGCTGTGACCGGGTCACATCCACTGAGGGTTTTGGAGGGACGACACGGTTCCTAGGACAAGGAGCAACGCCTTGTGGAAGGGGCGAGTGTGGGAAAATAGTGATTAGCTCAGTGCCCATCGAAGAACCAGGATTGGGGTAGCCGAATCTCAGGGATTGGAACGGCGACGACGCGAAGGCTCCACGACACCTGAGGACCTGTGGAACGTTCCTGGATCGTCAAGGATCGACTCAGGAAGCGTGGGAACCTCACACCATCGAGGGACAGGCGTCGTGAGCCAGGAATGTAAGGTAGATCATTTTCCCTCCCATTACCCCTTGTGTGAGTAGGCTAGTTAGGCCACAATATTTACTTATGTATGTGGCAATAGGATATTAATACTTTAGTACTAGAATAGGCTGCAAGGCAGCTTGTGTCCAGGACTGTCAGAGGGGACAGTGTGTATGGATGGCAGGACAGTGAAGAAGAGGCCCTCCTGTGAGAGAGTGTGGGACTCCTGTCTTTCTGCCCAGTTGAAGGAGTGTTGGAGGTCGTGGAAGAAGAGGCTGACTATCTCCAGACTTATTATCCTTATTTTCATATTCATGTATTACTTGTGATTGTATGTGTGTTCATGTAATTTGCGTCAGTAAATTCATACATTTTATCATTGTGTTTAAGTATGCCTCCATTTATAATATTTTTCTATGAGCATACATGAAGGTTATCATAGTACCACCTAGGGAACACTACGTTCTCTATAGAAGTTCTCATTGACTGAAGAGTGGTAAAAGCAGCACAGACTTATATAAAAGTGTACCCTTAGCCATCCGATCAGTATCTGTGCCTCAATGGTGGCAACTAGTAACGTAGTGGCTAGAGAGAGGTAAAGCCACACAGACCTTCCTGGGAGAGTACCCTGGGCCGACAGTCAAGCAGCAGATCTATGGGAGTAGCAATCTTCTGGCTACAAACAATATATAATACACCCACTGAACTGCATTGCTGGGGTGCAGATATAATAACCCAGCTGGCGACCTTTTTAAGAAGATAGAGAAGACAGGCGGAAAAGGAGTTCCTGCAACTTTTTTGTCTGGCAGGCAAGACTCAGGGAGGTTATGGTTATAAGGTAAGCCTGAGTCTTCCTTCACTCCTCCACGGGTCTAGGCCGGAACTGTTAACAGCAGTTTCCCCGTGTTTGACTGAAGGGCTTCCAGGGTGAATCAGTGGCACCCCCTTTTGTGGTGGAAGCAAAGACCTGCGGAGGTGAGCATTGTTGGTTATCTCCTGTGTGACCAAGGAGACTCCGGTGAATCCCGGGAGTCGGAGGGGCTGAGTACTCGGCCTTTTGTGTCCCTAGCAGCTGAGTGCTAGCAGAGCCCCGGCCCACCTCCACGTGACACTGGCAAGGATATGTTGAGGAGAGAGGCCCTCCTACTTGGGAGGGTAGGAGACCAGGCTCTTAAGATGGGTATGGGGGAGAGAAAGAGGAGAAAGGGGGAGAGGGGATTAGGCGGCGGCTTTGTGTGATAGTGGAGGGAGCCATTATTTTTTCTTAAAGAATGTCTGTTTTATGTAAGGAAAAGAAACGTTTAACTTTCTCACCCAAGTCTGTTTGTGTCGCTGGTGTTCAATAACGGTGATTAGTTAGACGTCAGACAGGGTTGTGTTGGCGTCTCAGCAGCAAATGGGGTGTGTCAATGGCTGGGTCTCTCTCTCCCCTCACTCCCACACGTAGCTTGCTTGCTTCTGGGACGCTTCTCGAGCGGAGCATACTCAACATCATATAATGTCCACATAGACATGAGGTTCTCACTACATACCAACAGACCACATAGGAGCATTGTACCTCCATGAGGTCACCGTTGGACCCTTTGGCGCCCCAGCCCCGTGTGGACCCTTTGGTGTCCCACGCTTGAGTGACCTGTGTTGGTATTAGCTGCTGGGGTCGTATATTGCTCCCCCCTCCCCCCCTCCCATGCAGGTGACTGGCATCATCAATTACGTGACAATTCCACACACTTCACATTTCCTCAGTCCGTGCGTCTGGAGGCACGGACTGCGTCTAAGGGGTATTGGCTATCCTCTTGAGAGTTTGACATAAGTGTACTGAACTGTAACCCCATTCTCTGCTTCCAGAGTGCTAAGGATATGCGGGTCACACCCACCTCATAGATCTGAGGAGTGTCACCACATGACCACGTGGGGTCCCCTCTTCGAAGATTGAGGCCTAACTGTTATGAATGCCAACATCTGCCTCTACTATAGTCACTCCTGTCCATCCCCTCCCCCTCCAACCACATAGCAGGCCACACCACATACCACCAAGGCTGGCAAGGGAGCCATGACCACAACATACAAATTCCAAGCATTGAGGTGTTAGCAAAGTACACATATCATTTCCCCCCTCAAGCCTCGCCTCCAAGGAGGAGTGCATAGTGGACCACATAGGTATGTAGTCCTCCGTGTCGCACATGCCTGGACGGGAAGTGAACCATCCTGGGCGGCTATCCTCTTTGGAGTTTGACGCTTAACTGGTTAAATGAAGCGTTACTGCACACCTTACCCACGCTCAAGCAGCAACCTGGCCTCTTAAAAAGAACGTCGCTTTTGGCCGTTTGCCCGTATGGCCGAATTTGGATATAATTTGAAATGAAAAAAATTAAAATAAATTTGAGAATTTTTTTTCAATGACAGTAAGTTAAGGGTCCTCTGATAGCTTAGGTGGGCAGGAAATTCTCATAAAGTTTCAAAACGTTATGAAAAACGTTAATGGAAAGTTTCCTTTTCTTAGCTTGCTGTGAGGAGGTGGTTCACCAGCTCACTTACAATAGTGCTCTTATGCCTGTGGGAGCCAGTACACTTGTTAAGTGCACTTGTTAAGTGGGCGGACTTAAGTTTTGTACCAGCAACCGAAACATCTAGTGTTTGGGCTCATGTGAGAGCCCCAGTCATCAGCAGTCCATAAATGTTACCCTGGCCGGGGTGGCATGTCTGTGGACAGTGCTAGAGCTGATAGCATCATCTCATTGTATGGCATGGAGCCAGACAACTTTGCGCGCGAACGCCTAGGCCGCAGGCGTGGGGTGAAACATGTGGGGTCCCACGCTCGCCGGCCACTTGAGTGGTTGTCATGGAGACAGCCGCCATCTTAGTAAACATCTTGAGCCGCCATGTTGGTCGGCCATCTTGGAGCTGCCCTAGGGGCTATGCTACACCGTCGCTGATTGGATGAGAGGGGTAGGCCGCTGTATGCCTTCCTCTCATTGGTTATTTCGAGAAGGACGCGGGAAGAGCCGGTGTGAGCATCATTCTGAACACAGCCGCCACCTTGTCAAGACGCATCCTGTACTCAATTCGGCCAAATTGGAGTATAGGGCGTCGTGGTGGCTGGACTACAACTGCTGATGCTTCCTGCTTCACCTACGACATCGGTCGTCACAGAATCCGGCCGAAGTCGTCGCTTGGAGGGGTTTAAGACATTATTGTATGCAGGGGGTAGAGGTACAGTGATCTGGGATCGTGGGGGAATGTGCATACGAGCAGCAACAGACTCGTAGATCCCATACCAGTGATGATTAGACTTGCTAGTGCTCTGTAGCAGTCGATGGGAACGGGGAAATTCGTGTCAGTGTTAAGGCAATTTCCCATGTTGGTGTGAGACGCTATCGTTGTGCGCGTCACCTGGGTATGAACGCTTCACTTCACCGGGGAGTCGAGGGTGCGAACTCAGCCGTGTTGAGTGGGAGGGGTTCGAGTGTGCGCCAATTTTCCGTGTAAGTACTACGGTCAGGAACTACCGCCGCCTACGCCACCCGGAGCGAGCCAGCCACCTATAGCGGGGTGCCTGATGTATGGGAATGGTGTGTAAAGCCGGCAGTGTGAATGAGTAAGTACTTATGTGTGTATTTCGGTGATTAGTAGTCTCTAAAGCTTGAATTCGAGGTCAAGTGTTCCGTCACATTGTCACGCAGCACCTGTTCAGGTGGAGTGAATTGTGGGCGTGGAGATTAATCACCTGTGTTGTCATCTTGTCAGTCCAGAGGGACTTAAGGTCTGGTGTACACAGACGTACAGTGTGTGTGTGTGTGTGTGGGTACACACGGGGAACAGAATATACATAGATTAGCCAAGGACTGAGAAGGTGTCCATGTAATAAATTCTTTTATTTCATTGTGGTAATCATTTTTGATCGTCCGTGGGACGGAGTGATATCATTTCCATGTGTGGTCTTGCAGGTGTGGAATTCCAACACTGAGCGCTCAGGTATGTGTAACGCCAGTGATTCCTGGCAATGATTATTGTGGAGTGTGCCACAGTGTGGCTTAAATTTCTTGTAGTGTTCCCAGGGCCGTGACAAGTGTGATTTATATAAATATATATATTGTGGTTGCAGTATTAATTAACGTAATTTTGGTGAGGTTTGGTGAGTGACGAGGCCGTCTAGAGAGACCGCCCCCGCTCTGTCGAGTAACGTAACTCTCGAGTGTTTATCGGCATGCGTGACCGATAAATCACTCACCCATGTGATTTAAGGAGTGTGAGATTCTCCTTAGTGTTCCCAGTAACGTTTGATAGCTGTAGACTACATGTGTCAGCGGTAATTATATATATATATATATAATCGTAGTGTCACGGTGCCCAGTGTTAATGTGTTATTTACTGTGTGGTGATTGCAATATATTGACCTATGTTCTAGGGGTCCTTTGCAGCAGTAAGTAAGTAAGTGTGTGCAGTATCCTAATATTTGGAAATTAGAGTACTTGCCGTGTGTGTTATTGCAAAGGGGGTTGTTATTTGATGGTGATTGTTGCTAGTGTTGAGCAATCACCGTATGTGATTGCAGTTCAGTAAAACCATTGTGGGGCAGTGTTCTAGAGGGTTCATGTCCTGTATGTTATTTTGCTAGATTCTGCAGTATTGTCATTGCAACCGGATTGTAACGTAAATCACTGTGATTTGTTAGTGTGATTTGTCATTGTCGTGGGTGAACTCGGCTGTAGACGAGTACTTGGATACAAATATATTCTCCTGGTTATCTGGTAGGACATCGAAGTCCAGTATTCAGTGAGGTGATTGCGAGGCAATTAATATAACGTAACCAAGGGAACGCCCATTGCTTTAAGAGAATTTGTTCTTTGACAATTTGAGTAACGTAGAATGCGTTTGGGTTAATTTACTTTCCTGTAAGCAGCTACGGTAGTCTCGAGGAGCCTAGCCATCAGCCAGATAAGAATTAGAGTATTGTCTGTCGTAATTAACGGTCAGTGGGCCGGATAATTGACGTGTTTCAGGAAGTCAAAGTAATTAATCTCGATCCTTGTTTGATCGACTCACACGAAGGCTACATTGTTCCATTAACGTAACGTCGTTATCTGCCCGGAAGTACCGGCACTTGATTGACTCGTGAGAGGAGTAGCGTCATTTTAGAATAACGTAAACGTGGGGCTAATTACTGTTATTAGTCGCCTGAATTGGTCTGAGTATGGAAGGCTTAGACGGAATTCGTACCTTAATGTAAATTGCTGAGCCAGTGTGAAAGGTTGCGTATTTTAATTGTTTAATTATTGATCTTGAGGATAGTAATTAATTACTCTAAAGGTAATCACGAGTGATTACCGTTCTCTTAGCACTTTGGACATTGCAAATCAGAGTTTACCATCGCTGAGTGATTAGTAACCGAGTAACGTAAATTAACGTAACTAGTAAAGAGATTAATCAGCTGTCTGGAAGTACAGGGATTAATGGGATTTTCTCACTGAATGCTCGACGGGTAGAGTGTTGTTTGATTTCCGCGTTACTAGTGACAGTTGTAAGAGTTGTTAATTTAACGTAAATGTTACCTTGTAATTAACGTAAATGTTATTGTGTTATTAACGTAAATCAATTGTTATTGATTGTTGATCGTCCGTGGGACGGAGTGTTAACGTAAGGATTAATTTGTGGAAGGGTGCTGGAGTTGCCAGTGAACCCATTAGTTATTGTTGTCATTGGAAGACTACTGATTTGATTGCATTGCAACCGCTGTTGCAGGAGTAGACTGCACTGAGGCGTAGAACAGTTAGGAGGTTACTGGAGGCGTATTTCAGAACCTACTGTGTCATTTGTTGTAATTGTGATTATAGATCTGTTAGTTCTTGTTTCTTGTTGATTCCTCTGTGGTCACGCTTATGTTCGAGTTAGTTCATTATGCAGTCCGAGGGGCTGGTGTCTAGCTGTCATTGATAGTGTCACAGGAAGGATTTCGAGTAACGTCATTGACATTTCTTTTGTTTTGTTGTAGTAGTTAGTACTTTATTGAATAAACTAAGTTGTTATGGTTAACACTGTCTTTTCGTTACACCCCCACACATTATTATTGTTATGCAAATGTTCTTCACACTCGACTAACATTGAGACTAACTTTCTGAGCTTTGGATCAAATATACGGCACCACACAACAATAAATTATTGTTGTGAGAGCCCGTGACCTACTCGTTAGAGTCGCTTCGGCGATTGGCGAAGGTCGGCGGCCTAAGTGGGGGGGATTTCAATTTTCATTGGGGTCTCGGCGTTTGCTCGCGCCTAGTCAATTGTTCATACATGGTCCCAAAGTGAGGAATGAGCTGGTTACTACACTGGTGTGTTAGCTAAGCAAGTCCTTCCTCAGGCGACCTAGTTGAATATCACGACAGGAATAAAGGTTAAAGAATAAAGAAAGTTCTTAGAAATTTTCCGAGCTAAAATTCCTTATACCAATTTCAATTTATTCCAAAACTTCTCACAAGTTAAAAACTACACAAAAACTCTCACAGCGTGGCGCCCAACGTGGGGCCGTAGACTTTTGATTCATAATCAGAAAAGTGAGATTCATCAAGTTGAGAAACCTATGAAAGGTGTGCAGAGCATTGCAGAACAATATTGCTGTGGGTGTGTATGTTGTCGGTTAGCAGGATTAGGTACACACACACCACACACACAGAATGGATGAGGATTATAGAAAGAAGTACGTATATCTGTATGTGACTAAGTATGGCGTGCTGCCAAAGGATAGAAACAGTCGTACAGATGAGGAATGTAGGCGGTATGTTGAGGATCATAATGCCTATGTACGGCGTCTATGTCTAGAAAGAGCAAACAGAAGTGATCTAGGGGACAAGGGAGTTCCCCTAGCCGACCGTGGTATAGTCGGTATGTCAGGGGGTGTGGGATTGAGTCCACCCCAGGAGAAGGAAGGGGAGTCGCGACCCCAGCCTAGGCTAAGGACTGATTCCTTGGGCCACAGAAACGTTTCGTTGGAAGTAGTCAATCAGATACCAGAACAACCTCTCAGGAGGGGGACTGAACAACCCCAGGAGGAAATGACTTTACAGTACCTAGCAGCTCAAGCTGATGCTATGAAACTGCAAAGAGAGGATAAGGCCAAATTTGTGACTTACATGTGGAATGCCCACCACGAGAGATTGACTAGATTGGAAATTGCAAGAGTGCAATCCGAGGCAAGGACGGGGAGTCAAGCCCCTCCTGCCGCGCCAAGCTCAGAGGTACAGGCGCTGGAAGTAGAGATACCTCCTCTATTGCCAAGAGAGGAGAAGATCGATCCTAGGGATGCATACCTAGATCGATGTGTGACAAAGGTTGAAAGGTTTACTCAAGCTCCAAGTAAGGGAGCCAAACCTAAAGAAGGTAAGTCTAAGGGACACCAACAGAAACCCAAGGTTAAGGGACCCAGGTGCTTCACATGCAACATGGCAGGTCACCGAGCAGCTAAGTGCCCGAGCAACACTAGGCTTAAGACTAAGAAGGTGACCAAGGTGCAAGTTACAGGCATGAGTACCGTGGGAGGTAATGCCCTAAGAGACACACTCGAGTTAACTAGAGGAAGAGTTAATGGGCAATGGACGAGTGTCTTTCGAGACCGGGGTGCTACAGTTAACATGGTCAGGAACAGTTTGGTTGAGCCTGAGAGTAGAACAGGTCGAACCCTCCGTGTCCAGTACCCAGATGGCACTGGTAAGGACATGGAAGAAGTGTCCGTGTTGGTAGATACCCCATATATCAAAGGTAAGATCAAAGCTGCGCTAAGTAGAAAGGCAGTGTATGGACTTTTGATAGGTAATACTCCTGGTATAGAGAACCAGGTGGGTCTGTCCTGTGGAAATGACCCAGAGGAAACAGGAACAGGTGAGAGGAAGGTTAAACCCGCTGGCGTTGACACCAAGCGTCAGCCGGCCGGTCGAGCAGAGATCACCGCCGCCCAGACAGAAGAAGAGGCGCAGCAGGTGAAAGAAAACCGGAGCCATCCTCCTCTCCCTATTGCACAGAAAACGAGAACTGATTCAGAGGGACTCAGATGGGTCTCACCAGCTGACGGCGATGTCACACGGCCGCCAGCTGAGGAAGTCAAGGTCGCCTCTTATCAGGCGAAAGATCAGGTGCATGAGGTTAAAGGGAAAAAGAGCAATTTTCCTTCTTTCATTTCACAGAAAACGGAGGTGAGCCCAGTGAGACGGGTGTGGCCCGGATCAGGTGATCCCGCCACAACCTGTCAACCAGCCAGACCTGCGAGGGTTAACACCACTCAGGAGAGTAAACGTCTGCTTGATGTTACCAGTGGTGAGGCTAAGGTAGCTGTGGTTCCCACAAGTGAAGTGGATATTCTGGACCAATCTTTCAGGCTGTTGGAAGATCGTTCAGACAAACGAACGGTTGCTGAGAGATTGATGAACGAGCAGGTCAGTGACCAAGTGCTCAGTGAGGGGCGAGGTTTGACAGCTGCTGAAGAGGCCTCAGCCCGGTCAACTCAGTCGGTAGAGCAACTAGGTCTGAGACTGACAGACAGACAGGAAGAAAGACCCTGTCACCGGGAAGTCAAGACAGTCTGCTAACTGTCGGGATTGTGTCGGTAGGGTAGGGAAAGTGTTGAGTCTGTACTTCATTGGTAAGTCCATCCCAGTGTGCTACCTATTGTGTCCAGTATGACACAGACCTGTGGGGCGAGAGTGTGAAGGGACTGAGGAAGGGAAGCTGCGAGGCGTTGAGCCGGCTTAACCTGGACCCAGAACCTGAGCACGACCGCACTATGGTCAGGAAGTACCACCCTGGACGAGCCAGTGACGTCACATCTTGTCCCGCCAGCCACCGACGTCAACAGAAAACGGATGAATCACCACCACCACCCAGCCGCCGTGCACTTAATTAAGAGCCAAGTGTAAGTGGCTGGTGATTTTTAGATGAAATTTTCCTCCGGGAAATTTTATCTTTTTGGTGGGGAGTTATGTGAGGAGGTGGTTCACCAGCTCACTTACAATAGTGCTCTTATGCCTGTGGGAGCCAGTACACTTGTTAAGTGCACTTGTTAAGTGGGCGGACTTAAGTTTTGTACCAGCAACCGAAACATCTAGTGTTTGGGCTCATGTGAGAGCCCCAGTCATCAGCAGTCCATAAATGTTACCCTGGCCGGGGTGGCATGTCTGTGGACAGTGCTAGAGCTGATAGCATCATCTCATTGTATGGCATGGAGCCAGACAACTTTGCGCGCGAACGCCTAGGCCGCAGGCGTGGGGTGAAACATGTGGGGTCCCACGCTCGCCGGCCACTTGAGTGGTTGTCATGGAGACAGCCGCCATCTTAGTAAACATCTTGAGCCGCCATGTTGGTCGGCCATCTTGGAGCTGCCCTAGGGGCTATGCTACACCGTCGCTGATTGGATGAGAGGGGTAGGCCGCTGTATGCCTTCCTCTCATTGGTTATTTCGAGAAGGACGCGG
The DNA here is from genome assembly GCF_040958095.1 of Procambarus clarkii. Classification (NCBI taxonomy): domain Eukaryota; kingdom Metazoa; phylum Arthropoda; class Malacostraca; order Decapoda; family Cambaridae; genus Procambarus; species Procambarus clarkii. Next base: position 2,340,592 of record NW_027189132.1, read on the forward strand.
GAAGAGCCGGTGTGAGCATCATTCTGAACACAGCCGCCACCTTGTCAAGACGCATCCTGTACTCAATTCGGCCAAATTGGAGTATAGGGCGTCGTGGTGGCTGGACTACAACTGCTGATGCTTCCTGCTTCACCTACGACATCGGTCGTCACAGAATCCGGCCGAAGTCGTCGCTTGGAGGGGTTTAAGACATTATTGTATGCAGGGGGTAGAGGTACAGTGATCTGGGATCGTGGGGGAATGTGCATACGAGCAGCAACAGACTCGTAGATCCCATACCAGTGATGATTAGACTTGCTAGTGCTCTGTAGCAGTCGATGGGAACGGGGAAATTCGTGTCAGTGTTAAGGCAATTTCCCATGTTGGTGTGAGACGCTATCGTTGTGCGCGTCACCTGGGTATGAACGCTTCACTTCACCGGGGAGTCGAGGGTGCGAACTCAGCCATGTTGAGTGGGAGGGGTTCGAGTGTGCGCCAATTTTCCGTGTAAGTACTACGGTCAGGAACTACCGCCGCCTACGCCACCCGGAGCGAGCCAGCCACCTATAGCGGGGTGCCTGATGTATGGGAATGGTGTGTAAAGCCGGCAGTGTGAATGAGTAAGTACTTATGTGTGTATTTCGGTGATTAGTAGTCTCTAAAGCTTGAATTCGAGGTCAAGTGTTCCGTCACATTGTCACGCAGCACCTGTTCAGGTGGAGTGAATTGTGGGCGTGGAGATTAATCACCTGTGTTGTCATCTTGTCAGTCCAGAGGGACTTAAGGTCTGGTGTACACAGACGTACAGTGTGTGTGTGTGTGTGGGTACACACGGGGAACAGAATATACATAGATTAGCCAAGGACTGAGAAGGTGTCCATGTAATAAATTCTTTTATTTCATTGTGGTAATCATTTTTGATCGTCCGTGGGACGGAGTGATATCATTTCCATGTGTGGTCTTGCAGGTGTGGAATTCCAACACTGAGCGCTCAGGTATGTGTAACGCCAGTGATTCCTGGCAATGATTATTGTGGAGTGTGCCACAGTGTGGCTTAAATTTCTTGTAGTGTTCCCAGGGCCGTGACAAGTGTGATTTATATAAATATATATATTGTGGTTGCAGTATTAATTAACGTAATTTTGGTGAGGTTTGGTGAGTGACGAGGCCGTCTAGAGAGACCGCCCCCGCTCTGTCGAGTAACGTAACTCTCGAGTGTTTATCGGCATGCGTGACCGATAAATCACTCACCCATGTGATTTAAGGAGTGTGAGATTCTCCTTAGTGTTCCCAGTAACGTTTGATAGCTGTAGACTACATGTGTCAGCGGTAATTATATATATATATATATAATCGTAGTGTCACGGTGCCCAGTGTTAATGTGTTATTTACTGTGTGGTGATTGCAATATATTGACCTATGTTCTAGGGGTCCTTTGCAGCAGTAAGTAAGTAAGTGTGTGCAGTATCCTAATATTTGGAAATTAGAGTACTTGCCGTGTGTGTTATTGCAAAGGGGGTTGTTATTTGATGGTGATTGTTGCTAGTGTTGAGCAATCACCGTATGTGATTGCAGTTCAGTAAAACCATTGTGGGGCAGTGTTCTAGAGGGTTCATGTCCTGTATGTTATTTTGCTAGATTCTGCAGTATTGTCATTGCAACCGGATTGTAACGTAAATCACTGTGATTTGTTAGTGTGATTTGTCATTGTCGTGGGTGAACTCGGCTGTAGACGAGTACTTGGATACAAATATATTCTCCTGGTTATCTGGTAGGACATCGAAGTCCAGTATTCAGTGAGGTGATTGCGAGGCAATTAATATAACGTAACCAAGGGAACGCCCATTGCTTTAAGAGAATTTGTTCTTTGACAATTTGAGTAACGTAGAATGCGTTTGGGTTAATTTACTTTCCTGTAAGCAGCTACGGTAGTCTCGAGGAGCCTAGCCATCAGCCAGATAAGAATTAGAGTATTGTCTGTCGTAATTAACGGTCAGTGGGCCGGATAATTGACGTGTTTCAGGAAGTCAAAGTAATTAATCTCGATCCTTGTTTGATCGACTCACACGAAGGCTACATTGTTCCATTAACGTAACGTCGTTATCTGCCCGGAAGTACCGGCACTTGATTGACTCGTGAGAGGAGTAGCGTCATTTTAGAATAACGTAAACGTGGGGCTAATTACTGTTATTAGTCGCCTGAATTGGTCTGAGTATGGAAGGCTTAGACGGAATTCGTACCTTAATGTAAATTGCTGAGCCAGTGTGAAAGGTTGCGTATTTTAATTGTTTAATTATTGATCTTGAGGATAGTAATTAATTACTCTAAAGGTAATCACGAGTGATTACCGTTCTCTTAGCACTTTGGACATTGCAAATCAGAGTTTACCATCGCTGAGTGATTAGTAACCGAGTAACGTAAATTAACGTAACTAGTAAAGAGATTAATCAGCTGTCTGGAAGTACAGGGATTAATGGGATTTTCTCACTGAATGCTCGACGGGTAGAGTGTTGTTTGATTTCCGCGTTACTAGTGACAGTTGTAAGAGTTGTTAATTTAACGTAAATGTTACCTTGTAATTAACGTAAATGTTATTGTGTTATTAACGTAAATCAATTGTTATTGATTGTTGATCGTCCGTGGGACGGAGTGTTAACGTAAGGATTAATTTGTGGAAGGGTGCTGGAGTTGCCAGTGAACCCATTAGTTATTGTTGTCATTGGAAGACTACTGATTTGATTGCATTGCAACCGCTGTTGCAGGAGTAGACTGCACTGAGGCGTAGAACAGTTAGGAGGTTACTGGAGGCGTATTTCAGAACCTACTGTGTCATTTGTTGTAATTGTGATTATAGATCTGTTAGTTCTTGTTTCTTGTTGATTCCTCTGTGGTCACGCTTATGTTCGAGTTAGTTCATTATGCAGTCCGAGGGGCTGGTGTCTAGCTGTCATTGATAGTGTCACAGGAAGGATTTCGAGTAACGTCATTGACATTTCTTTTGTTTTGTTGTAGTAGTTAGTACTTTATTGAATAAACTAAGTTGTTATGGTTAACACTGTCTTTTCGTTACACCCCCACACATTATTATTGTTATGCAAATGTTCTTCACACTCGACTAACATTGAGACTAACTTTCTGAGCTTTGGATCAAATATACGGCACCACACAACAATAAATTATTGTTGTGAGAGCCCGTGACCTACTCGTTAGAGTCGCTTCGGCGATTGGCGAAGGTCGGCGGCCTAAGTGGGGGGGATTTCAATTTTCATTGGGGTCTCGGCGTTTGCTCGCGCCTAGTCAATTGTTCATACATGGTCCCAAAGTGAGGAATGAGCTGGTTACTACACTGGTGTGTTAGCTAAGCAAGTCCTTCCTCAGGCGACCTAGTTGAATATCACGACAGGAATAAAGGTTAAAGAATAAAGAAAGTTCTTAGAAATTTTCCGAGCTAAAATTCCTTATACCAATTTCAATTTATTCCAAAACTTCTCACAAGTTAAAAACTACACAAAAACTCTCACACTTGCCGAGTAAGCCAGACGACTGAAAGAGAAAACGGAACAGTACGTCACTTTTGTGAGTCGATTTCATTACAAATTACGTCCAAATTTGGCCATAGCGCGCATATGAGCGAAAAGTGACGTTATTTTTAAGAGGACGGGTTGCCAGCAGACCCCCCACCCTCCCTCCTACATCTAGTACTCAAGTCTGTTCACTTTCCCTCCTCCAAGGTTGTGGGGCTTACATGTGTGTCCCAGTATTCATAACAGTTACTCAGGTAAAGTCAGTAGACATTTTTACTGAATGTGGGAAACAATTTCTGGAGGTTGCAGGTAGGTGTTTTCCACTACTGAATGAATATATGCAATTTTAGGTCAATCCCAGGAACTTCACCAATACACACATCTGGGGTGGTGGTTTGAGGTGTACTGAGAAGGGCGAGGTATTGGGGATGACCTTACCCTTACCCCCATCCAACCCCCCTCCCCCCAGCCCATACCATCAAGCATCCTTCACCCTTCCCAGACCGGATGTTTTATGCAAAGCCATTAGTATTATTATTTCTGATCATATGTAGAGTGGTGACCCAGTTCACAAACACACAGAGGCCATCTCATTCCACACATGCTCACCAGAGGACATACCACGCTGGAAGACAGAAGAATTTGGGAAGACGTGATCACTACCTACAAATTCTAATATTTTTTGTTAACTGTGAGATCACAACATATTCCTCATGGTCACTTGTTCTGCCTCTCACTATTCAATAAAGACATTTTTTGTATCATTTCTTGACTAAAATAGCACTCCCAAACATCTTTGCACATTTTAATTTTTCATTGACACGTGTACAGCCATCAAGTGGAAATCTCACTACTGCATGGATGGCTGGTGTGTTAAATAAACCATCCTTACCTAGCTTGTAATTTTCTTTGAGAATCTTATATGTGGTGATCATATCTCCCGAGTACACACAAATAACCCTCACATCACCCAACTTCTGTTTTCAAATCATAGCTCGCATCTAATTTACTGTTTTTTTTTTGTTTTTTTTTTTGCACAAACTAAGTTTTGAGAATATGCACAAAGTCACCAATTACTATTCGTATCATCAAAGTTTTCATAACGCAACGTGACCAACATGGTAACATCATTCTTTGCTCATATATAATTTTTAAGAGTAACGAGTGTCGTAAGGTTGTCTTCAATCTTATTATTATAACAAATCATAATTTTTTGTAATTACTGTGTGCCAGTTTTAGCCCCTGTAATACATTGTAACGTAACGCGAAAATCCTCTTTCTGCAGTCCATAATAACATTTTGAAATGTAAATTATGTCTTAGATCATCCCCATTACATCTCTTACCATATAAATATTGCTATGTGCCAGTCTTAGCCCCTGTAACACATTGTAAAGTAACGCGGAAATCATCCTGTAACACAATGTAATGTAACATGGAAAACCTCTTTCTGCTGTCCAAATATACCATATGACTGCAGGAGCAAACATTCGAGCGGTGTACCTCTTGTTGTCTGTCTATTGCATGACTGGGTTAATGACCACAATATCTCTCACCATACCTGCTCCTGCATACCCCCTGCACTTAGTAACGTAATGTGGAAAACAACTTTCTGTCTGAGTATCAAATAACATTATTGAAAATGTGAACCATGTTTAGCCATTACATCCAAACACGAATAAAATATTACCATATGCCTGTTTAGTTCTTGTAACACATTATATTGTTATGTAACATAACGTGGAAATCATCTTTCTGTCTGAGGACCAAATAACATTTTTGAAAATGTGAAGCTTTGTAGATTTAATTTTAAACATAGGTGCGCCACTAGGCAACGAACTAAGATGGGTGAGTTAGGAAGAAAGACTTTGTGAAATATGCACAGAAGAGTTTGGGGAGACATGATCACTACCAACAAATTCTAATATTTTTTGTTAACTGTGTGATCGCAACATATACCTCATGGTCACTTGTTCTGCCTCTCACTAGTCAATTAACACAATTTTTGTATCATTTCTTGACTAAAATAGCACTCCGAAACATCTTTGCACATTTTAATTTTTCATTAACATTTTTAATTTTTCATTTTTAAATTTATACTTTAATCTCAGTTAGTATTAATGTTTAGTGTTAGGGGTTTTTCTCCCCACACCTTGCCCGAAACGCTGTGAGTATTAGTTACTTTAGGTATTATATGTACTAACTCTATCTATAAATCCAATTATATTTGTAACTCATCTTCTATGAATGTATTTTTACCTGAATAAATATTTTGATTTTGATTTTAGTGTACCCCATAGACATTCCAATGTTACATTGTTTTCTGTTGACGTTCCTACAATCCATTCTCTTTTTTTCAGAGATTTTTTAAAGCATACACTATTGTATATAATGTTGATTTGGGAAGCACCATTATTATATGTAATAACTATTTATTTATTTATTTATATATACAAGAAGGTACATTGGGATTGTGAGGATACATAGCATTGTGTAAAGTATCTAGTACACACAGCGTTTCGGGCAGGTCCTTAATCTAACTGATAATAATAATAATATTTAATTTATTTTAATAATAATAATAATAATAATAATAATAATAATAATAATAATAATAATAATAATAATAATTGATTTAGGAAAAGTACATACAAAGTTGCAGAGTTACAGTACAAAGATTCTGTTTGATATAAAGATAGAGGCAGTACATACAATACCTAAAGCAACTAGTACGCATAGCGTTTCCGGCAACATAAATAAAATGATAACAAGTACAATGAGTTGAGAGAGATTTGTATGTATATTAAAGCCCATAGGTAGCTCAGATAGATTGCATTGACAGCTTGAATGGTAATTTAACAAAGATTATTAGGCACAATAAAGCATATTGCTAGAACATATAATAAGACAGTAATGATCACAATGGTAAAGTTGATTAGATTAAGTACATAAAGATTGGGAGATTGGGATAACACTAGATACAGAGCAATTTTAAAGCACAGAGTAGCAAACTATGAAGATGAAATTAGGTACTTAATTATAATAATTAAGTAGTAATAATAAACTTGTAAATAAAAATAAACTTAATAAACTAATAGTGTTTATAATAATGATTAATCCCAAACCCATCCTGTGGGTGGTAGTGGACCCCAATCCCATCCTGTTGGCGGTAGTGGACCCCATACTCATTTTGTGGGAGGTAGTGGCGCATATACCCATCCTGTGGACGGTAGTGGACCCCCATACCCATCCTGTGGATGACAGTGGTCCCCAAAGCCATCCTGTCGGCGGAAGTGGTCCTTCCTGTGGATGATAGAGGTCCCCCAAACCCATTCTGTGGGCGGTAGTGGACCCCATACCTACCCTGTGGGCGGTACTTGACCTTATAAGCATATTGTGGGCGGTAATGGACCCATGCCCATCCCGTGGGCGGTACTGGACCCTATACTCATCCTGTATGCGGCAGTGGAGGCCATACCTATCCTTTGGGTGGTAGTGGACACCACACTTATTATGTGGGCGCCATACCCATCCTGTGGGCTGTAGTGGACCCACTACGCACTCTGAGGGCAGTAGTGGACCCCATACCCATCCTGTGGGCGGTAAAATGGACGCCAAACACATCCTTTGGGCTGAAGTGGAACATATACCTTTCCAGTGGGCTGTAGTGGACCCCATGCCCATCCTGCATGGGGTAGTGGACGCTATACTCATCCCGTGGGTGGTAGAGGACGATATACCCATCCAGTAGGCGGTAGTGGATCCCCAAACCCATCCTGTGGATGATAGTGGGCCCCAAACCCATCCGATTGGCAGTTGTTGGGCCCAGACCCATCCTACAAGTGGTATGGACCCCTTACCCACCTAACTGGTGGTATTGGACCCTATACCCATCCTACAGTTCCCCAGTAAAATTACAGTACCCCATAAAAGGCTGTTGCAAAAGTTGGAGAAACAGGCCAGAGTAATAGGTAAGGTGCTCCAGTGGATAAGGGAGTATCTAAGCAACAGGAAACAACGAGTAACTGTGAGGGGAGAGACATCCGGGTGGCGAGATGTCACCAACGGAGTCCCAGAGGGCTCTGTACTTGGACCCATTCTGTTTCTAATATATGTAAATGATCTTCCAGAGGGTATAGACTCATTCCTCTCGATGTTTGGTGATGATGCAAAAACTTGAGAAGAATCAAGACATGAAGATAGACAGAGACTACAGGGTGACCTAGACAAACTGGAGGAATGGTCTAGAAAATGGCTGCTAAAGTTCAACTCGGGAAAGTGTAAATAAATGAAATTAGGCGAAGGGAGCAGAAGGCTGAACACAAAGTACCATCTGGGAGGTGAAATACTGCAAGAGTCAAATAGACAAAGATCTGAGGGATGATATCACACCGAACCTGTCCCCAGAAGCCCACATCAAAAGTATATCATCAGCGGCATATGCTACGTTGGCCAACATAGGAATTGCCTTTAGAAACTTGTGTAAGGAATCGTTCAGGACCCTGTATACCACTTATGTCAGACCAATCCAAGAATATGCACCGCCTGCCTGGAGTCCATATCAAGTTAAACCCAAGGCAAAGTTAGAGAAGATTCAGTGGTATGCCACCAGACTTGTCCCAGAACTGAGAGGCATGAGCTACGAGGAAAGGCTGAAGGAGCTGAACCTCACGTCCCTGGAAAACAGAAGAGAACCAGTCTCGGTGGTGTAGTAGTAAAACACTCGCCTTGTGTTCCGCGAGCACTTTGTGATGGGTTCGTATCCTGGCTGGGGAGGATTTACTGGGCGCAAATTCTTAGCTGTAGCTTCTGTTTAACTCAACAGTAAAATGGGTACTTGGTTGTAAAAACGATTCTCCGCGGCGGAGATCGTATTCCAGAGACCTGCCCGAAACGCTACGCGTACTAATGGCTGTACAAGAATGTAACAACTCTTGTATATATCTATATAGAAATGGGAGACATGATAACCACCTACAAAATTCTCGGAGGAATTGACAGGATGAACAAGGGACAAACTCTTCAGCACGGGTGGGACACGAACAAGGGAACACAGGTGGAAACTTAGTACCTAAATGAGCCGCAGAGACATTAGAATTTTTTTTTTCAGTGTAAGAGTAGTTAGTAAATGGAATGCACTAGGAAGTGATGTGGTGGAGGCTGACTCCATACACAGTTTCAAATGTAGATATGATAGAGCCCAGTAGGCTCAGGAATCTGTACACCAGTTGATTGCCAGTTGAGAGGCGGGACCAAAGAGACAAAGCTCAACCCCCGCAAACACAAATAGGTGAGTACAGTACGTAGTAGACACTATACTATCCTGTTTGCAATAGTTTACCCGAGAGACATTCCAATGTAATGCCGTTTTCTGTGAACGTTCTTACAGTGCATTCTTTAAAGATTTTTTTTAGCACAAACTAGTGTATATAAATCAAATCAAATGTTTATTTAGGTAAGGTACATACATACAAGAGATTTATAAAGAGTGATGGATTTATAAATAGGGCTAGTACATACAATGCCTAAAGCCACTATTACGCAAAGCGTTTCGGGCATGAAAAACTTAAATGACTAAAGCTTAATACTAATTGAGCATAAAGTAAAAATGAGTTGAGAACAAAATAAAAAAAAAAGATAAGAAGGGGGGGGGGGAACATGGCTGAAAAAGCAGCACAAATACAATTCGGTCGACAAACAGCGTCATTTAAAAAAAAAGAGACATTGGTTGACAATAGAGTGGTAAGGTAGGTTACAGGGAATTTATTAGGTATAGCTTCGTTTTTATCTTAAACTGGTTGAGAGAGGTATAGTCTTTAACATGGTTGGGAAGGTCATTCCACATTCTGGGTCCCTTGATTTGAAGAGCATTTCTAGTTTGATTAAATCGTACTCTTGGAATATCAAAACTGTATTTATTTCTGGTGTGGTGCTCATGGGTTCGGTTACAACCTTCTATGAAGCTTTTGAGACCAGGATTGGCATTACAGTTCAGCGTTTTATATATGTATAATACACATGAGAGATAATGTTGATTGGTGAAGCACTTATTTTATGCAATGAATTATGTGCTTATTATAATTAACTAAGAACAACTAATATTTCTCATAACAATACTACGAGCCTTCAATAGGATGTAGCTGATCTGTAATATTCTAAGAGCATGGACAATAGTAGGTAAATTTCACAACCCATGTGGGACCTGAAAACTACAATTTTCATTATAATTGAACCAATCACGACTATTCTGCTGTCTACGTTGATGGACGGGCACTATGAGACGTAAATTGGTACGTGAGGAAGAGTTTGGGCCTTGAAAAATATATAACTGGGAATTTACCACATATGTACTAATTCATAAGGAAAATATTGACTATAAGCAATAAATCATATATGTGCTGTCTTGTGCGAGAGCGGGTTGCAGCATACATGACCACAAGGTTCACCACACCACCATACATGACCACAAGGTTCACCACACCACCATACATGACCACAAGGTTCACCACACCACCATACATGACCACAAGGTTCACCACACCACCATACATGACCACAAGGTTCACCACACCACCATACATGACCACAAGGTTCACCACACCACTATACATGACCACAAGGTTCACCACACCACCATACATGACCACAAGGTTCACCACACCACCATACATGACCACAAGGTTCACCACACCACCATACATGACCACAAGGTTCACCACACCACCATACATGACCTTGTGGTCATGTATGCCGGTGTGGTGAACCTTGTATCTGGTACACCATACCACCCCTCCTGCCCTCTGCTGTATCTGGTACACCATACCACCCCTCCTGCCCTCTGCTGTATCTGGTACACCATACCACCCCTCCTGCCCTCTGCTGTATCTGGTACACCATACCACCGCTCCTGCCCACTGCTGTATCTGGTACACCATCCGACCACTCCTGCCCACTGCTGTATCTGGTACACCATACCACCGCTCATGCCCACTGCTGTATCTGATACACCATCCAACCACTCCTGCCCTCTGCTGTATCTGGTACACCATCCAACCACTCCTGCCCACTGCTGTATCTGGTACACAATCCAACCACTCCTGCCCTCTGCTGTATCTGGTACACCATACCACCACTCCTGCCCTCTGTTGTATCTGGTACACCATACCACCCCTCCTGCCCTCTGCTGTATCTGGTACATCATACCACCCCCTCCTGCCCTTTGTTGTATCTGATACACCATACCACCCCTCCTGCCCTCTGCTGTGTCTGGTACACCATACCACCACTCCTGCCCTCTGCTGTATCTGGTACACCATACAACCGCTCCTGCCCACTGCTGTATCTGGTACACCATCCAACCACTCCTGCCCTCTGCTGTATCTGGTACACCATCCAACCACTCCTGCCCACTGCTGTATCTGGTACACCATACCACCGCTCCTGCCCACTGCTGTATCTGGTACACCATCCAACCACTCCTGCTCACTGCTGTATCTGGTACACCATCCAACCACTCCTGCCCTCTGCTGTATCTGGTACACCATACCACCGCTCCTGCCCTCTGCTGTATCTGGTACACCATCCAACCACTCCTGCCCTCTGCTGTAGCTGGTACACCATCCAACCACTCCTGCCCTCTGCTGTATCTGATACACCATACCACCCCTCCTGCCCACTGCTGTATCTGGTACACCATCCAACCACTCCTGCCCTCTGCTGTATCTGGTACACCATACCACCACTCCTGCCCTCTGCTGTATCTGATACACCATACTACCCCTCCTGCCCACTGCTGTATCTGGTACACCATACCACCCCTCCTGCCCTCTGCTGTATCTGGTACACCATACCACCCCTCCTGCCCACTGCTGTATCTGGTACACCATACCACCACTCCTGCCCTCTGCTGTATCTGGTACACCATCCAACCACTCCTGCCCTCTGCTGTATCTGGTACATCATACCACCACTCCTGTCCTCTGCTGTATCTGGTACACCATACCATCACTCCTGCCCTCTGCTGTATCTGGTACACCATCCAACCACTCCTGCCCTCTGCTGTATCTGATACACCATACCACCCCTCCTGCCCACTGCTGTATCTGGTACACCATACCACCACTCCTGCCCACTGCTGTATCTGGTACACCATACCACCCCTCCTGCCCTCTGCTGTATCTGGTACACCATCCAACCACTCCTGCCCTCTGCTGTATCTGGTACATCATACCACCACTCCTGTCCTCTGCTGTATCTGGTACACCATACCATCACTCCTGCCCTCTGCTGTATCTGGTACACCATCCAACCACTCCTGCCCTCTGCTGCATCTGATACACCATACCACCCCTCCTGCCCACTGCTGTATCTGGTACACCATACCACCGCTCCTGCCCTCTGCTGTATCTGGTACACCATCCAACCACTCCTGCCCTCTGCTGTATCTGGTACACCATACCACCCCTCCTGCCCTCTTCTGTATCTGGTACACCATACCATCACTCCTGCCCTCTGCTGTATCTGGTACACCATACCACCCCTCCTGCCCTCTGCTGTATCTGGTACACCATACCACCACCCCTGCCCTCTGCTGTATCTGGTACACCATACCACCACTCCTACCCTCTGCTGTATCATGTACACCATACCACCCCTCCTGCCCTCTGCTGTATCTGGTACACCATACCACCACTCCTGCCCTCTGCTGTATCTGGTACACCATACCACCACTCCTGCCTATCACAGAACACATGTATCTAAATTGGTTGATTTTGCTGTGATGAATTTCGAGGGAACTTGACAGACTCTAGGATACTTAGATCTTTTACTAGCTCCTGCTATTTTTCTTGTCAGGAAGGAGTTAGAGGATCCTCCTAGGCTATCTTCTCCATCCAGCATTCCTGCATTAAGAACTTCTCTTTTATCAATGTTGGACTTAATAATCCCAAAGGGGGCAAAGGGTTTGCTGACTTCGGATAATAGTTTCCTCAATGTTAGGTTCGTGGTTTCTGGTTCCGCGACTTCATGATCAGATGTTGTTTCCCATTTAACTTGTAATTCCTTCATCTTCTCAGGTACGTTGAAGTCAGGAAATTCTGATTCAATCAATTGATTTCAATTTAAATTATTTGAGGCCCGAGACTGGAGAGGCATATTTATTCACATAACAACTCTCAATTGGCCTTGTGATAAATGGTTAGCAGTTCATTCTCACTGCTGATTGTTCATTGCAAATTATCTACACATGGGTTGTTGCTAATTTCAGTTTTATTTGGGCTATTGGACTTCTTCAAGTGCATGTCTAAGGTTGCTTGAAGCAGGAACAGTGAAGAATTAGCTCCAAACAAAACTGAGGCAAATCTGTATGTGATTATTTAACTGTATGGATCACTAGGATCCTTTATCCATAGAAACTTTGTGTAGTTACGGTCCTCTTCTTGAACACCTCCCAAAAGAATGCTTTACTTGTATCGGCCATGAATGCAAGTCCCTATGAGAAACTTTAACAGCATGTTGTACAGCCTTTGTGTCAGGGTTGGGCCAGTTTGAAGGCAGTCATTCAATGAGACACTATTCTGCTTCGTCTTAGTACTGCAGTTAAATACTACCCTTAGTGGGGTAGTGGTGGAATTTTTCCTTACTGCATGATGCGGCAAATAATGTCCTTCCTTAGAGTCATCATTGGTGACAGCTTTGATAAATTTATTATCAAGTTGTACTTGTATTCTGTCATGGTACAATTTCATGTTCTCAGGTTGTCTATTTAAGCACATCACCTGAGACCTTAATTGGTTTTGTGCCTTGAAATGATTTACTGGAAGTTGAGGATAATTCCGCTTCCAAGGTAGCCTAACCCAGCATTGATTGTCCCTGTAGACAACTGAGTCCATGTATTGTTTGTATGTCCAGTCATCATCAGGTCTAGATTGTTCAGGGACGATGCCTAAGGTGGCTAGATCCCATAATTTATGTACCGTACCAATTGGTGATCAGTACCACCAATCCTGCTTATTGTAATATCTGGTAAACCATACCACCACACCTGCCTTAAACAGTATCTGGTACACCCTACCACCACTAATGCCATATGTCGTATTTGGCACACCATACCACCACTAATGCCTTATGCAGTATCTGGTACACCATACCACCACTAATACCTTATGCAGTGTCTGGTACACCATACCACCACTAATGCCTTAAACAGTAATTGGTACAGAATATCACCACACCTGCCTTGTGTAGTATCCGGTATACCATACTACTCTAATACCTTATGAAGTATCTGGCTCACCATACCACCACTATTGCCTTATGCAGTATCTGGTACACCATACCACCACTAATGCCTTAAACAGTAATTGGTACAGAATATCACCACACCTGCCTTGTGTAGTATCCGGTATACCATATTACTCTAATACCTTATGAAGTATCTGACTCACCATACCACCACTTGTGCCTTTGCAGTATCTGTCACCCTGTCCTTCTCACAAATTACGTCTAAATTTGGCTGTTTACCCGTATGACCGAAAATGGACGTAATATGAAAAATGAAAATAAAACTGGGATTTTTTTTCCCAAACCAGTAAGTTAAGGGTCCTCTGGTAGGTTAGGAGGGCAATATCACTCAATTTATTTAAATTTAAAATATTTGTTGCCCGTGACTGGAGAGTTTCAGGCCTTGAGGCCACTAAAGTTTCAAAACGTCATGAAAAATATTAGTTGAATGTTTCCTTTCCTAACCTTTCCGAGTAAGCTAGAGGACTTAGGACGGTACAGGTACAACAGAAAAGGACAGTACATCACTTTCGTGAGCCGATTTCATTTCAAATTACGTCCATTTTTGTCCATAGCGTGTATACCAGCGAAGAGCGACATTATTTTTAAGAGGACGGGTTGAGATGTAATTACATTCCAACCTTCCTTCTTAATGCAGTATCTGGTACACCTTACCACCTATCCTGCTGAATACCATAGTACACAATACCTCCACTTCGGCCTAATGGAAAATTGGGTACACCATACCACTACTTGTACCTTTTGCAGAATGTGGAGCACATTACCACCACTCCTGCATAATGCAGTATCTAGTAAACAATATCACCATTCCTGCCTTATGAACTATCTGGTACTCCATACCACCACTACCAACACTTAGTGGGCCCAGGCAGAGGTTTAGGACTCTCGCATAAATATACTGTCTTCACTCAGAATGTTTGGAAATATGCTTATTATATGGGTTGTGTGTCTTAATATAAACAGGAGCATGTTGTACTGAACGGGGTGAGAACAGCTTGAGCTATGTCATCCCTTTGTGTGTATTTATACCTCAATATACTTATCTCAATTTTCACTACTGCCTTATCCATTATCTGGAACAATATACCACCACCACTATTGTCTTACGCAGTATCTGGTACACTATACCACCACTATTGCCTTATGCAGTATCTGGTACACCATTTTAAACTCATGGAAATTAAAAATTTTCACCAATTTTCTATAACTTTTTACCCAGTCGTCGGTTGAAGTTGAAATTTTAATGCAAATTAGCTCTCCATAAATGATAACCAGTGAATAATCTCATAAAGCATAACTTAACACTTTACTCGAAAACTATCCATGCGTACCAAGTCTGAACTACAAAATTATACATGTAATAACAAGATTTCCATGTCCCAGTGAGGAGGCATAAATCTCCTCACCGTTTGACCAACCCGTCCTCTTAAAAAGAACGTCACTTTTGGCCCGTATGCGCACTATGGCCAAATTTGGACGTAATTTGAAATGAAATTGACTCACAAAAGTGACGTTCTGTTCCGTTTTCTATTTGAGTCGTCCGGCTTACGCTCAGAGGTTATAAGAGGACACTTTAAATTAACGTTTTTCATACAGTTATGAAACTTTATGAGAATTTCCTGCCCACCTAACCTATCAGAGGACCCTTAACTTACTGTTATTGAAAAAAAATCCCAAATTTATTTTCATTTTCAAATTATGTTCAAATTCGGCCATACGGGCAAACGGCCAAAAGCGACGTTCTTTTTAAGAGGACAGGTTGCTTTGACAATGTTGTGACAAGCGCAGAAGACAGGATCGCCACACAGAACAAGCAGTCCTATGAAGGAAATTTTTCCTCACACACTCGTCAATCTCGCCCTACATTCGTAATTAACGTAAGGATAAGAGAGGATGCACACTAAATTTGCAACCAAATGAAAATAACCACACTACTTTTGATAGTGGATGAAATCTGAGCGCCAATGACAAAAATAAAAGAACTTAAACTTTAATTTATCCAACACACTTAATTTATTAGAATAAACTCAATGAATAATTATGTCAAATACCAATATTAACACCAGCTGTTGACTGTCTATCCCATTATCCAAATAAAAATTAAAGGATGATTTTCTTGCCACTAAACACAAGTTAAATTATATTTTACCAAAAATAAAATAATTCAGCAATGAATGCTTGAAACTATCCCAATAAACTTGTACTACTAATTTTTCTAGAAGGAAATACACTGAATTTTAAGCTGTAAATAATTTATTTTGAATTTATTAATGTCACAATTTCATTAATAAATAAGACCAGTGGACAATTACCAAAATTCCTTTTAATCGTCAAAATTGTCTTTTATTTAATTTAATACAAATTACAATTGTATTAATTAATCCACTGGCACAATTTATAAAATCAAAGAAATGCTTTTGTCGCTCAGAAAATTATCAGCGGGGAGCGCTATAAAGACTTACCGAACTTCCGTTATTTATTTAATTGGACAATTATTTAATTATTAATAATTTATTTATGTTAACCGCTGGTAATTTATTTAAATACAAATACACTGTTTGCTGGAACACACAACTGTAGAACTCTGTAAGGACTACCGATGTATGACACTGTGGTCCTAAAAAAAATATGTCTTGTGCTCTTTCTTAATATTCCAAATTATTTTTTTTTCAAAATTATAAAATATATATTCTCGTGCCGCACACTTAGTTGTGAAAATAATTAAAACAATTATTAGTCCCTTGTACACTTGATGGAAGTTACAAGATTAAAAACTGCTACAGGACTGGTGCTGAGTTACAAGCACGCCGTATGAGTGAGTCCCGCCAAGTTGCTTAAACACTGAAATTAAATTGTCTTTATCACAATATTTTAAAACTGGGCTCACTTTCCGACGCAACACTGGTAATTACTGGTGTCATTTGAAGACACACAATTTTCCACACACCCCAGGTTTCCACAGATCACTGTAATATATGTTCCACACAGTTCTTTCATAGCACACTACAAAAGTGAACCAAAATACAGCCTCACTAACTCTGTAGCCCTTCCAAAAATTTTAAACACCACAAAATTATCTTAAAGAATTTAAAAACAAAACAAAAATTCTTATAACACATTTTCGTAATTTTATATAATATTATCATGAGACTTTGGGAGCAATCTACAGCTACCCTATTTTCCAGAATATACAATATGTAATCACTACACTGAATTACTTACCTAAGAATTAATTATTAAAAAATAAAGAAAATTATCCTATACATAAAGTGACTTACAACTGAACTGAACTATGTAAGGAAAACAGAACTATGCTTAACGGGGCACAGATTAATTTTAATGGGGACACTTATTATTTATGGGAATCACTAATTAAAAGGGAATCACTATATTTAAAGGAACGCTATAATTAAAGGGAGTCACTTTTTTTTAAAAGGATCACTAGTTATTTAAAAACAACGGCCGTTCCTACTAGTATGCAAAGTTGTTCCTAATACTTGGAGACCGCAACCAGCCTAGAAGTCCAACAGTACAACACACAACTAGTAATGCACGGCTCTAGACTAGGCTTTATGAACCTACTAGGTACACCTAGTAACCAACCACTACTGTCAATTCACTGCCAAAGATCTGCCTACTTTGTCCTCAGTATACCTCAGTGTCCCGCCTACTTCATACCTAGTTTGCACCTTCACGAAATTGCCTGCGATTCTAGCTCTATGGAGCAGCCTGACAACGCCCTCAAAGATACCACGTAGCATCACACGGTTATTCCTGCCCAGACAGCTCAACATAAGAACTGCTGCTGCGAATTATAATGATACGCCTCCACCTCTGAAACGTTTGACGGGAGTCGAGTACTATACTATATTCAACCAACTCAAATCGGAGCCTAAGTGTCAGCTTCACTGTCAACACTAGGTACTTAATTAATCACTACACTTCTACACTCCTCAACACACAACACGACCGAGTGGAACAGACGTGAGTCGACTGCTGGCTGTCGTGGAGGGTGGACGTGTTCACTGCTCGCTCTGGCAGTTGGTGGTTGTTTGCCAGTTTTGGCCATTTGGGGGCGTGTGTGTCTCTGCCCGTCTGTGCTGACGTGGAGTTCACGACGGGGGTCCCCCTCCCCCCTGTATTGCGGGCTCAGTCTGTGGGCCTCGAATTTTCCGGCCGGGCTGGGTACCCAGAGATAGCGCTGGTGTGTGAGTTGCTTCATGTCCCTGTGATCAACATTTATGGGATCGAGCTGGTGACGGCACGGCGAGCAATAGTGAAGTTCATGGAGGAATTGGCGTATCGAGACTTTCTCCGTCGATACGAGGGGGGGACATTACCCCTGCTGGATGGTGCGGGCACTGTATCACTATCTGATCGGAGTGGTGCCCTTATTTATGTCAGTGTGCATGGGGCTCCATTGGAGTTTCCGGAGGGTCTGCTACGGTGGTACTTCGGCCGGTATGGCGCTGTGGTTAGTGTGCGGGTGAACGTGGTGTCTTCGAGTCCCCTTAAGGGTGTGAGGACGAACATTCGCACCCTGGGCATGAGGCTCCGGGAAGATATTCCGTCCTCTGTGCGTTTTATGGGCTACAACGTTCGGGTGTTTTACGCCCGCCAGCCTCGGACGTGTTATCATTGTGGCCTCTTGGGCCATCAGGCTGCTGACTGTTCTGTGCCTGCCATTGCACCCGTGAACCTCTTCAGTGAGGTGGATTTTCCGCCGCTTCCTGTGGAGGAGGATTCGGTGGATGTGGAAGTCTCTTCAGCCCCGGATGTGCCCCCTGAGTCGCCTGTTGCGCCGCCTGGTGCGCCGCCTGGTGCGCCCCCTGTTGTTGTCGCCTCTCCTCCGGAGGTTGTGTCGTCGCCTGGTGATCGTCCAGCTCCGACTAGTGTCCCTGGGGTTCTTCAGACTGCCTTCTGCTCGCATCCCCCGTCTTCCAGTTCGTCCTCTGCTCCGTCTGGCCCTGTCCCTGCACCCTCGCCGTCTGTTCCGGCTGTGCTGGGTGATGGGGTGGATCTGGCGCTTCCTCCTGTGCTTGGCCTGGTGCCCCATGTGGTTGAGGATGCTGCCGTTCTGCGAAATGCATCGGTTCGCCTGGCTTGTGTTGCGCGTGTCTCTGAGTCGGCCTCCGGGTCTGATGATGTGCGACCAGTGCCTAAGCGTTCACGGCGTTCGTCTTCAACATGGGCTGACGGTGGCGACTTCGACGCTTGTGAATCTGACGGCGACGGAGGGGTGGCACCGGTTGCGTTGCAGACTACAGTGACGGCGGAGGTGCATTTGCCTGAGGATGCCGGTGCGGGTGTTTCGGCCTCCACTTCTGATATGGTGTCTGTGGTTCTTGTTTCGGGTGCGTCGCCTGCCTCGGATGGCTCTGGTTCTTCGTGGGGAATGGTTCCCCCTGCTGAGGTTCACGGTGAGCGGGTTGGCCTGGCGATGGTGTTGAAAAAGCCTGCTCGCTCTGGGGGTTCTGTAACCCTTTCCTCAGTCCCCGTTTCATCGGCTGCGTTCTCGACGCCTCTTCCGTCTCCGGCCGTCTCCTGCGGTCTCGGTGGAGGCGCTACCATCTCGTCGATTGTCCCCTGCTCCTATGCGTACGGCGACGCGGCTGTCTCGGCAACCCTCGTACGCCTCAGTGGTGTCGTCTGCTACCTCAAAGGACGTGGTTTGCGCTCCCCAGCCTCGTTATGCGACTTGCGTCGGTGAGCTTAAGGAGTGGCCGTTTCCGCCTGATCTGGTGGTTCCCGAGTTTATGAGTGGCCCATGCCGGCAGGGGGATCGTCCCCCTACCGACAGAGAATATTTGATTTGGGAGGCCTACAAGTGAAGGTATCCTTGGGCTTCGGAGACGTTTGGTCCTGTCTCTGAGAAATGTATTCCTCACTCATGATTCCTTTGTGTATTGTGTGTTGTGGTTTGTTTCCATTTGTGTGCTTGGTTGTGGGGTGCGGGTCGGGTGTGTGTGAGTGGGTGGGGCGGGTTTGTATCCCGGTTTCTGCGTGCTCCGGTTTGTGGTTGTGGGTTTATTTGTGTGTGTGTCCGGTTCCTGTGCGGTCCGGGGTTTGGTTTGTGTGGATGTAATGTTCTTGCGTTAGGATTTGTGGTTCTATGTTATTATTATTGTTATTATTGTTATTTTTATTTTCGTTTCGTGTTGGTGCCTCTGCGTGTGTGGTTGCGGTGTTGGTAGCCTTGTTCTGTATATTTAATGTTTTGGTGTGTTATTTCTGTATTGTATTCCGTTGTGTTTAACTTATTTGTTGTAATTTGTTTGTAATTATTGTTGTTTTGTGATCGGCCCTTCCGGCCGGCGGTTTTGTGTTTAGTACACTTGTTCCCTTATGTTTTTGCACGTTTGTGTTGTCATTTTGTTCTGTTCTATGTTGTATTTGTTTCCTTTTATTGTACTTATAAGCATGCTTGCATGTAAAAAAAAAAAAAAAAAAAATACTATATTCAACCAACTCAAATTGGAGCCTAAGTGTCGGCTTCACTGTCACCACTAGGTACTTAATCACTACACTTCTACACTCCTCAACACACAACACGACCGAGTGGAACAGACGCGTGAGCCTTTAGTAAGTTTGAACAAATTACTGAATCACAGCTAAGCCACCATTGTAACAACTCGTGAAAGTCACCAATGTAACATTTGCCACACAGACCGCTGCTACAATTGAAACGTTTATGACAATCAGGTACTGCTGCTGTTGAATAACTATGGTAACACTCATGGTTGCTATAACTTGGAACCCTTTAGGCGATAATAATTGCATTGATAAAACCCCGAAAGAACAGGCAGAGTTTGCCTTCACAGCGGAAAAGGCTCCACCAGTTATCAGGGGCGAGGGGTAGAAATGACCAAGATGTTAAAGATATCTCTACATCCGTTACAGTCTGCATGAAGAATAGGTTACTCTTTTAAAACAAATAAAATGCCGCCACCACTCCTCCAGGAACTTTACTATTTAGGCTAATTGACTTGGGAGGAGATCAGTCAACTAATATTGAGTGCTTAGGAAAATTTATTCTTTAATAAAGAGGAATATATTTACACATAAGAATGATCAAGATCACAGGTAATGCGCAAAAACAATTCAGGATCAATAATACCTCATCTCCTTCAACAATACCTCATCTCCTTCAACAATACCTCATCTCCTTCAACAATACCTCACCTCCTTCAACAATACCTCATCTCCATTAACACTTCCTCATCTCTTTCAACAATACCTCATCTCTTTCAACAATACCTCATCTCCTTCAACAATACCTCATCTCTTTCAACAATACCACACCTCCTTCAACATTACCTCACCGCCTTCAACAATACCTCACCTCCTTCAACAATACCACACCTCCTTCAACAATACCTCACCTCCTTCAACAATACCTCACCTCCTTCAACAATACCTCACCTCCTTCAACAATACCTCATTTCCTCCAACAATACCTCACCTCCTTCAACTATACATGATACATCACCTCCTTCAACAATACCTCACCTCCTTCAACAATACCTCATCTCCCTCAACAATACCTCACCTCCTTCAACAATACCTCATCTCCTTCACCAATACCTCATCTCCTCCTCCAACAATACCTCATCACAAGAATACTTCATTAACATAGCATAAGGTTAATTTAGCACAACACCGGAAATTACCAGTAAATTATGCCATGGGGTCTAGCATATATAACATAACATTGAGCAATAAAGATAAATATGGACATTTATATGATGCTGCCGCCAGTATAGGAAATGGTGCAAATGTGCACAAATAAACTGTCTAACACATAAATTGTCGAACTCTCAAAACTAAATTATTAAATTTATGGAAATAAGGTTTGGAGCTGAATCGAAAAAAATAGATAGTAAAAACTAGCACCTCAAGTACTCACTCCTTCTTTATCGTAGGTATAATAATTATCAATCCTATTGTTATAGGACAAATTTATATAATATCCTTTAGGATAATTTGTATACAATTCTCGTTCGACTAAATTCATTACTCACAGAAATCACAATAACGTGATATATCAAATAAACAAATCCTCAAGGGACCTTGATGAGGATTCAAACCTAAGCGCTGAGTGTTCCCAGACGCGCTCTAGCCAACTGTACCACGACATGGTAAAAGAATTGCATCTTGGAGTTCTACTGCCCTCTCGAGGATTCCCAGGCTTCCACTGAAGCCTAACCGGAGTTTCACACAATTCCCTCATGCACTCGGGCTCTGTCAACCCAATAGTTCTACCTCTAACACATAGGTTCGAACCCTGATCAAGGCCCTTGTGGATTTGTTCATTTGATATATCATGTTATTGTGATTTCTGTGTCAGAGGTAAAACTATTGGGTTGACAGAGCCCGAGTGCATGAGGGAATTGTGTCAAACCCCGGTTGGGCTTCAGTGGAGGCCTTGGTATTCTTGTGAGGGAAGTAGCACTCCAAGTTGCAATTCTGTTACCATGTCGTGGTACAGTTGACTAGCGTGCATCTGAGAACATCCAGCGCAAAGGTTCGAACCCTCATCAAGGCTCCTGTGGTTTTGTTCACTATATTGTTAACAATAATGGTTTGACAAGAGACAGTTCACCTTATGGCGCAGGAGAGAGGGGTCACACTTGGCCTTCCTCCCACGTGGATCTACTACAAAATGGGTAGTGTTGGCTCTAAGGAGTCTACAACCGAGCAGTGATATACACCATCTTATTTTTGGAACTTTTCACGAAGGTATTAAAATGGTGAGCAGTGTATTTGACCAGATATCCGTACAAACCACGATTTTTTTTTAATCGGTTCCTCAGGCAGTGAAAAACACACCGCCTCCCTTTACCTCACGCCTGACCACAAGCCTACAAGTACGACGGGCTTCAGAAATTTAGTCCCTATTGCCCCCTTCCCTAAAGCTGTTTTCCTGTGCAGTTTGTATTAATGGCGCCAACGGACTACTAACCCCACTATACTGACGCCTCTGTTTTGGTAATATTGGTACTTCCAGTGATACACATTTGCCACGAAAACCAGCTTGAACGGTGACATTTTAAAAACAGTGCTTACCTATCAGTGAGTGTGGGGGAGGAGGGCCTCGCTCTGTACCCCGCTGGTTTCATTTCGTATGTGTTCTAACAGTTCAACTGACAATGACAATGTCAACACAATGTTGTTTTTGTTATCACGCAGAAGCTTTAGTCCCATCATAAGATTAATTTCAAATATTCTGTCTCGAATGCTAAGTATATTTAATTCTTTCCACATGTTGAGAACTTTAGTCGTTATAGGACAGCCAAGTATAATTATGAGTGCTTCATTTTGCATTTTTTCCAGTCTATCAATACTTTTGCCACTTTGCAGGACCAAAGTTGATGCATGATAGTCTATCAGAGACCTTATATATGCTAAATACATCACTTTTGCTATTCTAATATTACAATCTAAATGGATTCAAAGAACAGCCACTCACATTAAAATGATGGGACTGCACGATGTATATACAGATGAAAGAGAACAGCACTTCCTTCCACCCTGGCAGATGAGAAAGATGGCCTGGCCTTTTGACATCCTGACCCCTGCATACCCCACCAAGAAATTGACAAATTGACGCCCTTGCTAAGGCTGCAGTAAATAAAGATAGTATTGAACGGAATCTTGAGTTATCAAATAGGTCCCTTAAAAGTGTCATTAGACAAGAACTCCTGGATGGATATGAAGAAAGTAGAACTGTGTAAACTGGAACTAGCAGGTCTATTGTTTATCACCATGAAATGTGTGAAGTAAAACATGTGTATGGGGCAAGTAACAAAGTAAGTAGACTAACAGATGTTGTCACAGCTCGTATAAGACTTGGCTACAAGTATCTCTGGCAGTTCGGATTGTATTGGGGATCTAGATGAAGTAAAGTGTAAAGTGTGTGGACAAAGACAGGGACACACACTCGAACACTATATCTTGGATTGTAGTAAGGTTGAGCCATTTAGAGATAGATCTAAGTTCACTCTGTATAATATGGCAACCTATCTTATTACCATGGATAAATTACCTGAAATCCTTGCACTGTACCCACATTTCGCTTCCAGTAGATAAACGACATATGAGATGAAGAAACAAGTAGTGTATTGTGAAGACTAATAATAAACAGAAGCTACCCTATGACTATCTCCATTGATCAAACTATTATGTATTAGCAATAAGATCTACCATTAATGTATAATGACTTACTGTAAATGTATAGCTCTTGAAATAGCACTTTCTCTGTAACTAGCTGACATTGTAACTATAAGGTGTGAAGGATAGATGAAACTGTTTATGTAATAATCTAAGATGAGGTCTGATAAAGACCTTTTGTGCCCTCTGTAATGCTTTTTGCGCTACCGCTCACAGGATGGGTATGGGGTGCACAATAAACTAGCCGCCTCCGGCAGCAACAATAAAAATCTGTAACCCGTCTCCTAGTTGTGCCTCCTCATGGTGTTTGAATTACACATTTTGTTTCTGCATTATAATTAGCACCTGTTGTTGCTCTGGGTCTGGGCCATAGCCTGAGGTGCTACTTTATGGTAAAAGCTGGCGTGTCTTGTCGCTTCATGCTGTGATTCTTGTGATCATGGATACTACTCCCCTGCCTGCTGGGGATATCCACATTTACCCGGTTGCCATTCTTCAAAATTCTCCAGACAAATATGCGTCCACTTCAGCCCCCACCCCGTATGAAGTTGAAGTACAGTATGAACAAGCACTCTATCCCATTACATCCCAGAATGACGATGACGTCAGCTCAAGTGATGAAGAAGAATCAAACTGCTTTTGTTATCCACAAAAGCAGGAATACCTTACGCAAAGAGAGAAAGACCATGAAAGCCAACACTGCTGTCAAGATGACCAATGCCACCCATACGTAGGGTGGAACACGACCTCCTCTACCACCCTGGGATAAATATGAAAGGCTGGCATTTCCCTGAAGTTAACAGTGACAGGAGGTACTCCTGGATGAAACGTGATCACCCTCGTGCTTTTGTTGACCCCATAGACCTTATACGCCCTAGACACGCCTCACCCTACATCCATGTAGCCAGTTCCCATGAAAACGCCATCTCTGCCCTACACCAAGGTAAAGTGGGTGGCATCTCATTCAGTAACGCCAACTGTCGTGTGGGCTCCAGAAGGTACAAAGAATACCTTGTCAGTCTCTAACCACTTGACCTTGACATCTCCTGTGCAAAAGAGTTATCAGGTGTGTACAGTGCAAGACAAATCAAGTCTGGGGGTAAGTCACTAAAACAGATTGTCATCGTCTGGGAAAATGAAGCTCCTTACCCTAGTCGTTTCAACTTTCTAGGCCCCTACCATCCAGCCTGTCACATAACACCCTGGGTATCCTCAGCTGTCATGTGTTATCAGTGTCACCACTTTGGTCACAAAGCCAATCATTTTAGATCTCCAGTCATTTGTGTTTTATGTGCAGCCAATCATCAAACTAAAGAATGCCCAAATAAAGACCATGCTCTTGAGGCATATGAGACTACATCCACAACCGTCAAGCACAAGTGTTCCAGGTACTCACGGAAGGTGTGACCGCCTGGCACAAGGACTGTGACAGGCGTCGTCCTCCATACAGCACAGTGTGGCAACCCACCACCACACCAGCCGCCCCACCACCTGGGATGATCCCACCACCACACCAGCCCACTCGCAACCCAGAATGGCTCCTTCACCATTCCTGACACCAACGGCTGGGCATCCTTTCCTGGCCTAACTGGGAAGTCTGACGCCAGCCAGCAGAGTGAGGTGTTGGAACTATCAGCTCCCATGAGAAAAATGGAAATTAACATCGATAAGTTCCAAGAAACACTTGCAAAATTTAAAATAGTCTCAACTTCTTTTTTGTCCAAGAACTCAGGTGTATGGAAAACGTTGAAGCAGTGCTCAATCGATCTTCTCGCTAGCCCGAGGCGTGAAGTGAATGGCGAAGTATCTAATGAAATACCTTCAAGTGATGTAAGTGTTGATACCCCTTAAGTAAATATAGACCCCTCAACTGGGGCTGAAAGTACCGCTGTGGCGAGTGTAACAAATGAAAACCCATGTGTCTTAACTGTAATAAAAAAATGCACTCAAGAACTCATTCCAAACAACACCTCTTGTACCTCCATGAATCATGATGAATGTGACATTGTCTGAGATTGCATCTCTGAGTTAGCTTACACATAGTTGATAGAAGTAGAAAATCGTCATTTTGACCTTAGAAATCCTCAGAGTGCACAAGTGTGCACAAAGTACTATCTTTCTTTATATGGCAGATAGAAGGTCGAAATTTGGTGTCTTTGGAAAGCAGACACCCTCAGCTGCCCAGAAAAGAAACGATTGTTGCTGTAGCATTTCTGGATAAATAGTTACAGGATCAGCCTGAATTTTCGTCTCTGGCCTTCCAGAGACAGAACGAGAGAGAGAGAGAGAGAGAGAGAGAGAGAGAGAGAGGCAGGCACTTGTCTTGGGACGTCACGTCATCGGCATGTTCTCTGCCATGGGTCGCGGCCCCTGTGCCTACACGATGTTCGAACCTGATTGGCCGTTTCACCATCAAGGGGACGCACGCGGCCTCAAGATTTCCTGCCTAGAGGAGCCTCATTCTGAACTCCAGCGTTGTCTTGTGTAGACATGGTTTGTCCTGTTCCGGCCTGAACAGGGTAATTTGCCTGTCTACATCACAGTTCAGCCAGCTTAAATAAATCTACCCTTCCCCACGTTACCTTCGCAGAATCCGGTAATCGCAGGGTGCTGGTAGATGTCACATAACAAAGATACAAGATAGAAATACCGGCCGTCACACGTGTGACGGCTGGTACACAGTCCACAGGTGCAACTGGACTGTAGCCAAGTATAAGTGTTTATCGGCTGAGTACCGTGCGATCCGTCACCATATCGCTAAGTAAATTGTGTGGAAGGGATCGAGTAATGCGATTCCTAGTGTTTGAGTAAAGATCCAGCAATGATATTCAAAATATTGGGGATTGTGGATTCTGATTATTTCGTCCACCCTGCTGTTCACCTCGTGCACCACGGGGTGCCCCAAAGTTATTTCAGCGTGCATTCAGTCAACCTTAAAAAAAAATCACGCTAAAGTATATACCCGGTGTACATTTATAAGCTCGCTCCCGAATTCATCAGTGTGGGAGCCAGGCGATTCTAGGCCTTAGTGTCTCGTAGCTACACCATCTCGTCACCCCTCGTTGCCCGAGGCGTCTCCGCCACCTCCCGTGGCTACCCCACTCTCTTTATTCCACCTCACGTGACTACCCCGCTCTACTTACTCCGCTTCACGTGGCTACCCCGCTCTTCTTATTCCGCCTCACATATTCACCTAGTTGTGCTTGCGGGGTTTTAGTTCTGCTCTTTTCGGACCGCCTCTCAACTGTCAATCAACTGTTTCTACTACTACTACTATTTTTCCCACACCCCCCCCCCCCCCACACACACCCCAGGAAGCAGCCATTGACACCTGACTAACTCACAGGTGCCTATTAGTAGTAGGGTGTAAGCGCTACAGGGGATATTTTTTTTTGGGCAGAGGACCCCTGTGGAGTGTAAGCGCTACAGGGGATATTTTTTTTCAGACCAAATATCCCCTGTAGCGCTTGGGGGTTTTCAGGTCAAATATCATGCGTAGCGCTTCGGGGTTTTCAGGTCAGAAATATCGTGTGTAGCGCTTTAGGGTTTTCAGGCGAATTTGGGGAGTCACAGATTTAGAATTAGGGAATTCTTATAATGAAAAATAATGTCATACGAGTTTGCTAAAGTTCTTATAAGAAAAATAATTTCCGAGACTTAGAAGTTTGTTAAGGCCTTATGGGAGAAATTCAAATAACGTATGTAGCTCTTTAGGGCTTCCAGGAGAACTCTACGGACATGTTTTACATGTTTTCAACTTACAAAATCGTCTATGTAAGCCTTAGTTATTCATATAAATTTAGAAAATCACCTGTGTAAGTCATTGTTTTCAGGGTTTCGTACATCACACCCCCCTCCCTCCCCCCTTACCTCGCAATCTGTCGCGTCACCTTTATTTACTTTACGCCCGGACAGCCAGACGGGTCTTATCATATCTTATCTCCATAATATCTCTACCGTCCCTCCTCTCTCTCTCTCTCCTCCTCCTATTTCCTTACAACTATTTTCAGAGTTTCAAATAACCATAGAAGTTTATTTATATGTTTATGACCGAATTTGTAAAAGGACCATTTTCAGAGAATATTGTCTTAGATGTTTTGTTAAGGAAAACAGACCACTTATCCATAACATTTAGTTTTATATCCATTTACGGCTATTTCACCTGTAAAGACCAAAATTGAACAGAGCCCAGTTTTAAGCTCATATTTCATCAGAGACCAGTTTATACCGAAATTCGCCAGAGTCTACTTTGAGAGCAAATTTCATCAGTGTCCTGTAATCTGTGAAAACTTGACAGAGACCATTTTATACCCAATTTTCGGCAGAGTCCAGTTTATGCTCAAATTCGCCAGAGTCTACTTTGAGAGCAAATTCGTCAGAGTCAGTATTTAGCTCATATTTCATCAGAGTCCAATTTATACCTAAAAATGAACAGAGTCTACTTTGAGAGCAAAATTAGTCAGAGACAGTATCTAGCTCATATTTCATCAGAGTCCAATTTATACCTAAAAATGAACAGAGTCTACTTTGAGAGCAAAATTAGTCAGAGGCAGTTTTAAGCTCATATTTCATCAGAGTCCAATTATCAACAGAAATTCGCCAGAGTCTACTTTGAGAGCAAATTTCATCAGTGTCCTGTAATCTGTGAAAATGTGACAGAGTCCAGTTCATGATCGAAATTAATCAGAGTCCAGTTTTCTAGCAAAATTCGCCAGAGTCTACTTTGTGCCAAAATATTCAGAGTCCAGTTCATGATCGAAATTAATCAGAGTCCAATTAAAGACCCAAATTTGGCAGAGACCACATTTCGCTACTAGCAGTCCAATCCCCCTGAAATTTTAAACAGTTATATTTCAGACATAGTAAATAAAAACCAGTTCAGTTATCAAGTTTCAACTCTTGTGCCCCAGCTTAGTTCATTTGTGCAAGTTCTTTATTTCCAATTAAATCATCCTAAGATTTAAGATCACCTTATTTTCTAACGTAGTAAAATTAATCAGGGCATTAACCAAGTTCCATTCCCTCAGCCTTAGATCATCAGACATAAATATTTTCGATCAAGTCCGTCTCCAGCTTAACTCTTACCCTTTCCCTCCCGTACCTTCTCATCCCCAACGTATCAAAACCTTCAATAATCATACTGTATTTGCATATTTTCTCTATATTCACTGTGTTCTTCGTATTCTCATCCGTGTTCACTCCATGTTCTTCAAATGTTCACAGTCCCATTCAGTTCTTATTTCACAAGTATCTCCATTTTTTATGTAATCTTTCTCTTAGTCTCATTATGTTCTCTACAAATTCTAGTCATATTTTCTATGTTTTCATATTCATCACATGTTCTCTTTACAACTTTTATACTCAATATTCATGCTAACTTCCATATTTTGTGTTCTTTGTCAATATTCATGTTCCTCTACAAGTTCATGTTCCTCACAAGATCACTTCGTTTTTCACCTTCACTTACATGTTTTCTACATTCTTTTGTCATATTCTCCATGTTCTTCACAAGTCCATTTTTTCATTCTTTGTAATCCCTATTCTCCTTATCATGTTTTCATGTTCTCTGTAAGTTCATATTCCCAGCATGTTCACTGTATTCATCAACTTTTCGTACATATGTTCTTTGCCATGTTCCCCATATGTTCTCTAGGTTTTTCCCCTTACATGTTATCTAACGTTCCTTAACTAAAAAATCTTTCACCAATCAACTAAAAACATAGTCACTTTCGTCATTTCTCAACTAAACTTATTATCCAGTCAACTAAAAAATAGTCAGAAATAGCCTCGTTCAACACTGTTCTTAACTAAAACAACCTTTCTCTTAGCTAAAAATTGTCAAAGGAAACTTTTTTCAGCACTTTCTTAACAGGCGCTATGTTTCATCAAGAAAAAAATTGTCAAAGGAAACTTTCCAAAACTGTTCATAACTAGCTTTTATCCATCGTCAATCAACTAAAAATAATAACTTTCATCATTTCTTAACTAAACTTATTCCCCAGTCATCAGAAAATAACCGTGTTCATCATGTTTCATTGTCATTTCATAACTAAAATTATCTGCCAATCATCAGAAAAAGTCACTTTCATCATTTCTTAACTAAACTTATTCCCCAGTCATCAGAAAATAACCGTGTTCTTCATGTTTCATTGTCATTTCTTATCTAAAAATTATCCGCCAATCATCAGAAAAAGTCATGTTCATCATGTTCTGGCTTTTGCTCAACTAAAAGTATTCATCGGTCAACTAAAAATAGTTACTTCATCGTGTTTCCTTGTCATTTCTTAACTGAAATATCACTTCTCTCATCTGAAAATAGTCAGGATTAACCTCATTCAACACCGTTCTTAACTAAAGTAACCTTTCGCTTAGCTAAAAATTGTCAAAGGAATCTTTTCAGCACTGTTCATAACTAACTTTATCCATCGTCAAGTAAGAAAATATAGTCAAAGATATCTATCATCGTCGTTCTTAACTGACATTTATACTTTGTGGAGCACTAAAATAGTCAAATGTAACTTTTTCAACACTTTCGTAACTAAAATTATATGTCGCTAAGTAAGAAAAATAGTCAAAGGTGCTCTCCGTTACACAAAAGTTACTCTTCGAGAAATCAAAGACACTCTTCAATACATCAAGGACTTACTCAAAGACACCAAAGTTACACTCTAAGACATTCTTTGAGACATCAAAGACTTCCTTAAGACTTCAATGGGACTCTTCCATTCATCGAAGACATTCTCTAATCCCTCAAAGTTATTCTCAGCACAATCAAAAGTTATTCCAAGACAACAAAAGTTATTCTCAGGACAATCAAAAGTTATTCCGCGACAACAAAAATTATTCTCAGAACAATCAAAAGTTATTCCAAGACAACAAAAGTCATTCTCAGAGCTATCAAAATTATTCTCGGAGTCATCAAAAGGTATTCTCTAACTCACTTTGGTCATTAAAGTTAATTTCTATGTTATAAAAGTTTGTCTCAGAGACATCTAAAGTTGATCTCAGAGTTAGCAAAGGTAATCTCTAACTCACTCTCGTTCATCAAAGTTGTTTCAAAGACATCAAAGTTATTCAAAGAGCTAACAAAAGTTATTCTCAGAGTCACCTTCGTTCTTCAGAGAAACTTTCCAAAACATCTTTATTCATCAAAGTTATTCTCAGAGTCATAAAAGTCATTCTCAGAGCTATCAAACTTGTTCTCAAAGTCATCAAACTTATTCACAGAGTCATCAAAGTTAATCTAAGACATCATTTTTCATCAAAGATATTCTCTCTAAACCATCAATGTTCTTCTCTAAGACATAAAAGTTATTCTCAGAGTCACCTTCGTTCGTCAGAGAAACTTTCAAAACATCTTTGTTCATCAAACTTGTTTTCAAAGTCATCAAAAGTTAATCTAAGACATCTTCTTTCATCAAAGTTATTTTCAGAGACATCTAAAGTTATTCTCAGAGCTATCAAACTTGTTCTCAGAGTCATCAAATGTTATTCTCGAAGTCATCAAAGTTATTTTTCAGAGACATCTAAAGTTAATTTCTATGTTATAAAGTTATTCTCAGAGACATCTAAAGTCAATCTTGGTCATCAAAGTTGTTCTCTAAACATCAATGTTGTTCTCCAAGACATCAAAGATGTTCTCAAAATCATAAAAGTTATTCCCAGAGCTATCAAAGTTAATCTCAGAGTTATCCAAAGATATTCTCATGTCCACAAAAGTTATTCCAAGAGACGTCAAAGTTGTTTCAAAGACATCAAAGTTAATCTCAGAGACATCTAAAGTTATTCTCTAAGACATCAAAGTTGTTCTAAGAGTTATCAAAAGTTATTCTCAGTCATGATATGTTATTCTCTAACTCACTTCCATTCATCAAAGACATTCTCTAAGTCCTGAAAGTTATTCTCTAAGACAACAAAGTCTTTCTCCAAGACATCAAAGATGTTCTCAAAATCATAAAAGTTATTCCCAGAGCTATCAAAGTGATCTCTAATTCATCTTCGTTCTCCAAAGTTGTTCTCTAAGACACCTTCGTTCATCAAAGAAACTCTCCTTCTTCCATCATGTTATTCTTTAAGACATCTTCAGTCATAAAATTTCTCTCCAAAATGTAACTAGTTCAGCTTTTCATACCAAACCTGCATTTCTGTTAAAACATATTTTCTTAGTTGCTTTACCCTAAAACTGTTCTCTGAACTACACTGTTCAAACCTACGTAACCTATCCTCTCCACCCAATGTTACTTAGTTAACGTAACGTTCCTAAACCTAGCTTTACCTATCCTAACATACCTTACCTTACCTTCCCTATCTTACCTAACTTTACCTATCCTAACATAACTTACCTTACCTTCCCTAACTTAACCTAACTTTACCTATCCTAACTTAACTTGCCTTTCATAACCTAACTTTACCTATCCTAACATAACTTACCTTACCTTCCCTATCTTACCTAACTTTACCTATCCTAACATAACTTACCTTACCTTCCCTAACTTAACCTAACTTTACCTATCCTAACTTAACTTGCCTTTCATAACCTAACTTTACCTATCCTAACATAACTTACCTTACCTTCCCTATCTTACCTAACTTTACCTATGTTACCTTACCTTCCCTAACTTAACCTAACTTTACCTATCCTAACTTAACTTACCTAACTTATTCTGCTTAACATAACTTACCTTACCTTACCTTCCCTATCTTACCTAACTTTACCTATCCTATCCTAACCTAACTTGTCTTACCTAACGTAATCTTACTTTCCCAAACTGATGTATCCTAACTTATCTAGTCCAACCAGACATGATCTAACTTAAGTATTCCTTCTTGTCTTTGTGTTTCGTCAATCATTGTCTCATATTCATTTACTCATTTCATTAGTTAATTTCTCAAATGGTCACTTAAGCATTTCAAGTGCTATTTGTTAGAGATTGGATATTTAAGCATTTCAAAGAATTATAATTTCTCAAATGGACGTTTTTGCATTTCAAGTGCTATTTGTTAGAGATTGAATATTTAAGCATTTCAAAGAATTTTTGTTATATATGGGCATTTACTCATTTCAAGGGATAATTTCTCAAATGGACGTTTTTGCATTTCAAGTGTTATTTGTTTAAGATTGGGTATTTAACCATCTCAAAGGATTTTTGTTATATATGGGAACTTACTCGTTTCAAGGGCCAATTTCTCAAATGGTCATTTTTGCAGATCAAGGGTTATTTGTTAAAGTTCATCAAGTTGCCCATAAGTTGTATTTAGTAGGTTCTATCTTATGTTCTTATTCCCCAACCCCTTAACCTAACCTCTTGTAATCTTAGTGTATTTAGTAGGTTCTATCTTATGTTCTTATTCCCCAACCCTTTAACCTAACCTTTCAGAAGTAGTTTGTTGAATATATTATCCTTTTCCTAACCTTTCAGATGTAGTTTGTTGAATATATTATCCTTTTCCTAACCTTTCAGATATAGTTTTGTTTCTCCTTTTTGTATATTTTTACCCAAACCTTCTTTCCTTCTTTTACTTTGTTTTACTCCCACTCCTTCTAACCCTCCTTTTCTATCTCTTCCTCCCCCTCTCTCTCCCTCATTTGCTCAAATGCTCTCTTCTTTCTCAAATTCAAGTCTTAATGCTCCCATTCTCACACCCTCACTCTCATTCACTTAGTTTTTCTTTCTCAAATTCAAGTCTTAGTGCTCCCATGCCCACACTCTCTCTCATTCTCTCTTCTTTGGTCCCATTTTCTTCCGCCCCCTCTCTCTTACTCCTTGCTCTTCTTTCATGCTCTCACTCCCATGAGCTCTTGTTTCTCAATTTCAAGTCTTAGTAGATCTGATTCTTTACTATTGTAATTTTTATTATTACTATGATAAAGAATGAACTTATATGTGAAAACAAAGTAAAGAAGGAAAGATGGTTAAGTGGGATGGTGGGTTTGGGTAAAAATATACAAAAAGGAGAAACAAAGCTACATCTGAAAGGTTAGGAAAAGGATAATATATTCAACAAACTACTTCTGAAAGGTTAGGTTAAAGGGTTGGGGAATAAGAACATAAGATAGAACCTACTAAATACACTAAGATTACAAGAGGTTAGGTTAAGGGGTTGGGGAATAAGAACATAAGATAGAACCTACTAAATACAACTTATGGGCAACTTGATGAACTTTAACAAATAACCCTTGATCTGCAAAAATGACCATTTGAGAAATTGGCCCTTGAAACGAGTAAGTTCCCATATATAACAAAAATCCTTTGAGATGGTTAAATACCCAATCTTAAACAAATAACACTTGAAATGCAAAAACGTCCATTTGAGAAATTATCCCTTGAAATGAGTAAATGCCCATATATAACAAAAATTCTTTGAAATGCTTAAATATTCAATCTCTAACAAATAGCACTTGAAATGCAAAAACGTCCATTTGAGAAATTATAATTCTTTGAAATGCTTAAATATCCAATCTCTAACAAATAGCACTTGAAATGCTTAAGTGACCATTTGAGAAATTAACTAATGAAATGAGTAAATGAATATGAGACAATGATTGACGAAACACAAAGACAAGAAGGAATACTTAAGTTAGATCATGTCTGGTTGGACTAGATAAGTTAGGATACATCAGTTTGGGAAAGTAAGATTACGTTAGGTAAGACAAGTTAGGTTAGGATAGGATAGGTAAAGTTAGGTAAGATAGGGAAGGTAAGGTAAGGTAAGTTATGTTAAGCAGAATAAGTTAGGTAAGTTAAGTTAGGATAGGTAAAGTTAGGTTAAGTTAGGGAAGGTAAGGTAACATAGGTAAAGTTAGGTAAGATAGGGAAGGTAAGGTAAGTTATGTTAGGATAGGTAAAGTTAGGTTATGAAAGGCAAGTTAAGTTAGGATAGGTAAAGTTAGGTTAAGTTAGGGAAGGTAAGGTAAGTTATGTTAGGATAGGTAAAGTTAGGTAAGGTAGGGAAGGTAAGGTAAGTTATGTTAGGATAGGTAAAGTTAGGTTATGAAAGGCAAGTTAAGTTAGGATAGGTAAAGTTAGGTTAAGTTAGGGAAGGTAAGGTAAGTTATGTTAGGATAGGTAAAGTTAGGTAAGATAGGGAAGGTAAGGTAAGGTATGTTAGGATAGGTAAAGCTAGGTTTAGGAACGTTACGTTAACTAAGTAACATTGGGTGGAGAGGATAGGTTACGTAGGTTTGAACAGTGTAGTTCAGAGAACAGTTTTAGGGTAAAGCAACTAAGAAAATATGTTTTAACAGAAATGCAGGTTTGGTATGAAAAGCTGAACTAGTTACATTTTGGAGAGAAATTTTATGACTGAAGATGTCTTAAAGAATAACATGATGGAAGAAGGAGAGTTTCTTTGATGAACGAAGGTGTCTTAGAGAACAACTTTGGAGAACGAAGATGAATTAGAGATCACTTTGATAGCTCTGGGAATAACTTTTATGATTTTGAGAACATCTTTGATGTCTTGGAGAAAGACTTTGTTGTCTTAGAGAATAACTTTCAGGACTTAGAGAATGTCTTTGATGAATGGAAGTGAGTTAGAGAATAACATATCATGACTGAGAATAACTTTTGATAACTCTTAGAACAACTTTGATGTCTTAGAGAATAACTTTAGATGTCTCTGAGATTAACTTTGATGTCTTTGAAACAACTTTGACGTCTCTTGGAATAACTTTTGTGGACATGAGAATATCTTTGGATAACTCTGAGATTAACTTTGATAGCTCTGGGAATAACTTTTATGATTTTGAGAACATCTTTGATGTCTTGGAGAACAACATTGATGTTTAGAGAACAACTTTGATGACCAAGATTGACTTTAGATGTCTCTGAGAATAACTTTATAACATAGAAATTAACTTTAGATGTCTCTGAAAAATAACTTTGATGACTTCGAGAATAACATTTGATGACTCTGAGAACAAGTTTGATAGCTCTGAGAATAACTTTAGATGTCTCTGAAAATAACTTTGATGAAAGAAGATGTCTTAGATTAACTTTTGATGACTTTGAAAACAAGTTTGATGAACAAAGATGTTTTGAAAGTTTCTCTGACGAACGAAGGTGACTCTGAGAATAACTTTTATGTCTTAGAGAAGAACATTGATGGTTTAGAGAGAATATCTTTGATGAAAAATGATGTCTTAGATTAACTTTGATGACTCTGTGAATAAGTTTGATGACTTTGAGAACAAGTTTGATAGCTCTGAGAATGACTTTTATGACTCTGAGAATAACTTTGATGAATAAAGATGTTTTGGAAAGTTTCTCTGAAGAACGAAGGTGACTCTGAGAATAACTTTTGTTAGCTCTTTGAATAACTTTGATGTCTTTGAAACAACTTTGATGAACGAGAGTGAGTTAGAGATTACCTTTGCTAACTCTGAGATCAACTTTAGATGTCTCTGAGACAAACTTTTATAACATAGAAATTAACTTTAATGACCAAAGTGAGTTAGAGAATACCTTTTGATGACTCCGAGAATAATTTTGATAGCTCTGAGAATGACTTTTGTTGTCTTGGAATAACTTTTGATTGTTCTGAGAATAATTTTTGTTGTCGCGGAATAACTTTTGATTGTCCTGAGAATAACTTTTGTTGTCTTGGAATAACTTTTGATTGTGCTGAGAATAACTTTGAGGGATTAGAGAATGTCTTCGATGAATGGAAGAGTCCCATTGAAGTCTTAAGGAAGTCTTTGATGTCTCAAAGAATGTCTTAGAGTGTAACTTTGGTGTCTTTGAGTAAGTCCTTGATGTATTGAAGAGTGTCTTTGATTTCTCGAAGAGTAACTTTTGTGTAACGGAGAGCACCTTTGACTATTTTTCTTACTTAGCGACATATAATTTTAGTTACGAAAGTGTTGAAAAAGTTACATTTGACTATTTTAGTGTTCCACAAAGTATAAATGTCAGTTAAGAACGACGATGATAGATATCTTTGACTATATTTTCTTACTTGACGATGGATAAAGTTAGTTATGAACAGTGCTGAAAAGATTCCTTTGACAATTTTTAGCTAAGCGAAAGGTTACTTTAGTTAAGAACGGTGTTGAATGAGGTTAATCCTGACTATTTTCAGATGAGAGAAGTGATATTTCAGTTAAGAAATGACAAGGAAACACGATGAAGTAACTATTTTTAGTTGACCGATGAATACTTTTAGTTGAGCAAAAGCCAGAACATGATGAACATGACTTTTTCTGATGATTGGCGGATAATTTTTAGATAAGAAATGACAATGAAACATGAAGAACACGGTTATTTTCTGATGACTGGGGAATAAGTTTAGTTAAGAAATGATGAAAGTGACTTTTTCTGATGATTGGCAGATAATTTTAGTTATGAAATGACAATGAAACATGATGAACACGGTTATTTTCTGATGACTGGGGAATAAGTTTAGTTAAGAAATGATGAAAGTTATTATTTTTAGTTGATTGACGATGGATAAAAGCTAGTTATGAACAGTTTTGGAAAGTTTCCTTTGACAATTTTTTTCTTGATGAAACATAGCGCCTGTTAAGAAAGTGCTGAAAAAAGTTTCCTTTGACAATTTTTAGCTAAGAGAAAGGTTGTTTTAGTTAAGAACAGTGTTGAACGAGGCTATTTCTGACTATTTTTTAGTTGACTGGATAATAAGTTTAGTTGAGAAATGACGAAAGTGACTATGTTTTTAGTTGATTGGTGAAAGATTTTTTAGTTAAGGAACGTTAGATAACATGTAAGGGGAAAAACCTAGAGAACATATGGGGAACATGGCAAAGAACATATGTACGAAAAGTTGATGAATACAGTGAACATGCTGGGAATATGAACTTACAGAGAACATGAAAACATGATAAGGAGAATAGGGATTACAAAGAATGAAAAAATGGACTTGTGAAGAACATGGAGAATATGACAAAAGAATGTAGAAAACATGTAAGTGAAGGTGAAAAACGAAGTGATCTTGTGAGGAACATGAACTTGTAGAGGAACATGAATATTGACAAAGAACACAAAATATGGAAGTTAGCATGAATATTGAGTATAAAAGTTGTAAAGAGAACATGTGATGAATATGAAAACATAGAAAATATGACTAGAATTTGTAGAGAACATAATGAGACTAAGAGAAAGATTACATAAAAAATGGAGATACTTGTGAAATAAGAACTGAATGGGACTGTGAACATTTGAAGAACATGGAGTGAACACGGATGAGAATACGAAGAACACAGTGAATATAGAGAAAATATGCAAATACAGTATGATTATTGAAGGTTTTGATACGTTGGGGATGAGAAGGTACGGGAGGGAAAGGGTAAGAGTTAAGCTGGAGACGGACTTGATCGAAAATATTTATGTCTGATGATCTAAGGCTGAGGGAATGGAACTTGGTTAATGCCCTGATTAATTTTACTACGTTAGAAAATAAGGTGATCTTAAATCTTAGGATGATTTAGTTGGAAATAAAGAACTTGCACAAATGAACTAAGCTGGGGCACAAGAGTTGAAACTTGATAA
This sequence comes from Procambarus clarkii, assembly GCF_040958095.1. Taxonomy (NCBI): domain Eukaryota; kingdom Metazoa; phylum Arthropoda; class Malacostraca; order Decapoda; family Cambaridae; genus Procambarus; species Procambarus clarkii. The sequence continues at coordinate 2,379,073 of NW_027189132.1, forward strand.
CTGAACTGGTTTTTATTTACTATGTCTGAAATATAACTGTTTAAAATTTCAGGGGGATTGGACTGCTAGTAGCGAAATGTGGTCTCTGCCAAATTTGGGTCTTTAATTGGACTCTGATTAATTTCGATCATGAACTGGACTCTGAATATTTTGGCACAAAGTAGACTCTGGCGAATTTTGCTAGAAAACTGGACTCTGATTAATTTCGATCATGAACTGGACTCTGTCACATTTTCACAGATTACAGGACACTGATGAAATTTGCTCTCAAAGTAGACTCTGGCGAATTTCTGTTGATAATTGGACTCTGATGAAATATGAGCTTAAAACTGCCTCTGACTAATTTTGCTCTCAAAGTAGACTCTGTTCATTTTTAGGTATAAATTGGACTCTGATGAAATATGAGCTAGATACTGTCTCTGACTAATTTTGCTCTCAAAGTAGACTCTGTTCATTTTTAGGTATAAATTGGACTCTGATGAAATATGAGCTAAATACTGACTCTGACGAATTTGCTCTCAAAGTAGACTCTGGCGAATTTGAGCATAAACTGGACTCTGCCGAAAATTGGGTATAAAATGGTCTCTGTCAAGTTTTCACAGATTACAGGACACTGATGAAATTTGCTCTCAAAGTAGACTCTGGCGAATTTCGGTATAAACTGGTCTCTGATGAAATATGAGCTTAAAACTGGGCTCTGTTCAATTTTGGTCTTTACAGGTGAAATAGCCGTAAATGGATATAAAACTAAATGTTATGGATAAGTGGTCTGTTTTCCTTAACAAAACATCTAAGACAATATTCTCTGAAAATGGTCCTTTTACAAATTCGGTCATAAACATATAAATAAACTTCTATGATTATTTGAAACTCTGAAAATAGTTGTAAGGAAATAGGAGGAGGAGAGAGAGAGAGAGGAGGGACGGTAGAGATATTATGGAGATAAGATATGATAAGACCCGTCTGGCTGTCCGGGCGTAAAGTAAATAAAGGTGACGCGACAGATTGCGAGGTAAGGGGGGAGGGAGGGGGGTGTGATGTACGAAACCCTGAAAACAATGACTTACACAGGTGATTTTCTAAATTTATATGAATAACTAAGGCTTACATAGACGATTTTGTAAGTTGAAAACATGTAAAACATGTCCGTAGAGTTCTCCTGGAAGCCCTAAAGAGCTACATACGTTATTTGAATTTCTCCCATAAGGCCTTAACAAACTTCTAAGTCTCGGAAATTATTTTTCTTATAAGAACTTTAGCAAACTCGTATGACATTATTTTTCATTATAAGAATTCCCTAATTCTAAATCTGTGACTCCCCAAATTCGCCTGAAAACCCTAAAGCGCTACACACGATATTTCTGACCTGAAAACCCCGAAGCGCTACGCATGATATTTGACCTGAAAACCCCCAAGCGCTACAGGGGATATTTGGTCTGAAAAAAAATATCCCCTGTAGCGCTTACACTCCACAGGGGTCCTCTGCCCAAAAAAAAATATCCCCTGTAGCGCTTACACCCTACTACTCCTATTTACTGCTAGGTAACAGGGGCATAGGGTGAAAGAAACTCTGCCCATCGTTTCTCTACCCTGTGGCTACCCTGTTCTCCTTATTCCGCCTTCTGTCTTCAATCAACAGGGGGTCATAGTGAGTGTGAATTTTTGCCAAGTGTGGAATATACCAGTACAATCAAGGTCATAGTGAATGTGGGAATTTTTGCCGAGTGTGGAATATACCGGTACAATCAAAGTGAGTACTAAAACTATTATTTCACTGTATCATTCGTCTCAAGTGCCAAATTCCTTGTGTTGACCCAGTCAGCCGATCGGTGTTTATTCTTCATAACCCTGCCACCGGAAGAAGTTCGATTCCCCGAGGAAGCACAATAGGTAAAGGCCTATTACAGCTAGTCTGTGTGATAACTGTAACTGAACCTTAAGTGTGTTTGTCATCGTACACTATATTTTACACATTTTGTTACAGTGCATGAGTTGCACCCTAGCAGCCGTAAGGTATGGACGTGTCGCCTGGCCTCTCTGGTAGTTGGGGTGTTTGCCGCTTTAGTCTGCAGGGCATGTAGGTGTCTCTACCCTCCCTGCTGTTCCCTCCTGGTTGGTGTAGACATGGCACGTTTGCTATGGACGACATCATCTTTCCCCTGTTGTGAGGGTCAACTCCATGGGATTGGAGTTTACTGGGCATGCGGGATACCCTGTCGGGGAGCTTGTCATGTGTGACATGCTCTCTGTATCCCGGTAATGGACATCTTCGGTGTTTATCTGGTAACTGCTCACCATGTAGTTATAAAGTTTGTGGGAGAAGTGGTGTACCGTGCCTTTCTCCGAAGGTATAAGGGGCGTACCTTGCTGCTGAAGGATGGCACCGGATCTGTGGCCATTATGGATTGTAGCGGTGCCATGACGTATGTGAGTGTCGATGGAGCCCTCATGGAGTTTCATGAGACCCTCCTCCGGCATTTCTTCCAGCGGTTTGGTGCCGTCGTTAGTATGCAGATCAACACACTGTCTTCTGGCAAGTTTATGGGTATGAGGACCAATATTCGTACCCTAGGGATTCGCCTGCGGTCGGACATTCCATCTTCTGTCCGGCTTTTAGGGTACTACGTCCGGGTCTACTATGCCCGGCAACCACGAACTTGTTTTCGTTGTGGCCTGTTAGGGCATCAAGCTGCCGGATGCACTGAGGCTGCGACTTCTCCCGTGAACATGTTCAAGGAAGAGGATTTCCCGCCACTCCCGCTGGAAGAGGACTCTGGGGGTGAGGAAGTGAGTATCCCATTAGATGATGCGGCTTCCCCTGTGTCGCCCGACATTCCTCCGGTTGTTGTGGACCCTACTCCGGGAGTTGTAGTGCCGTCGGTTGATATTCCTGCTCCTGTCGCTGTTCCTGCTGCTGTCATGGGCATTCCTGGTGGTCACTGCGAGGCATCGCCGTCTTCCTCTCCCGCATCTTCTGCTGCTGCGCCTGGGCGTGCGTCCTCGCCTCGTGTCCTGGCTGTGATGGGTGCTGGGGTGGATACAGCGCCTCATCCTGTGCCTGGCCTGGTTCCCCATGTGGTTGAGGATGCTGCTGTTCTACAACGAGCGTCGGATTGCCCAGCTTGTGTTATGCATGTCTCTGAGTCAGCCTCCGGGTCTAATGATATGCGGCCGGAGCCAAAGCGTTCCCGGCGTTCTTCTACTGCATGGGCTGATGTTGGCGAGTTTGACTACTGTGAATCTTCCGGCGACGGCGGGGTGGCTCCGGTTGCGTTGGAATCTACAGTGGTGGCGGAGGTGCATTTGCCTGCGGATGCCAGTGCCGGTGTTTTGGCCTCCCCTTCTGGTGGGGTGTTTTTGGTTCCTGATTCGGGTGCGTCGCCTCTGTCGGATGGTTCTGGTTCTTCGTGGGGGGTGGTTCCACCTGCTGCAGTTTGTGGTGTGCATAGTGACCTGGTCTTGAAAAAGGATGTTCGTTCTGGGGGTCCGTGCCCCCTTCCTCGTTCCCTGTTTCGTCGGCGGCGGTCTTGTTGCCTCTTCCGTCTCCAGCCGTCTCTTCTGTAGCCTCTGCAGTACCGGTGGAGGTGTTATCATCACGTCACCTTCTTCTCCTGTGCGTTCGGCGGCATGGCCGTCTCGGCGGCCTACGTATGCTTCTTCGGTGTCCTCTGCTTCCAAGGAAGGGGTGTTTCGTGCTTCCCTGCCTCGTTATGTGACTTGCGTAAGTGAGCTTCGGGAGTGGCCCTTTCTGCCTGATTTGGTGATTCCTGAGTTTATGCAAGCCCCACAGCGGAAGGGGGATCGACTCCCTACTGACATGGAATATTTGATTTGGGAGGCCTATAAGAAAAGGTATCCATGGGATAAGTTCCCTGAGAAGTTTGCTCCTGCCTCTGGGAGTTAGGTTCATGCCCCGTGATTCTTTTGTTTGGCTGTATGTTGTGGGTTGTTTTCCATTTGTGTACATGGTGCGGGTTTTGCGTGTGTGTGTATCTTTAAGAATAAAAAAGTGGGTGGGGCGGATTTGTTTTCTCGGTTCCTGCGTGCTCTGGTGTTTGTTATGGCTTATGTATTGCGATTATGTTTTCTGTATTGCGATTCTGCTGTCCTTTTGTTTCTATTGAGTATTTGTAATTTCCTTTAGTGTTGAATTTATTATCATTTTGTCTTGGTGCCTCTCCATGTGTGGTTATGGTGCCGGTAGACGTGTTTTGTATAATTATGTTCTGGTGTTTGGGTTGTTGGGTGCGGGTTTAGGTACCGTGTGTTGTATTGTTGTCGTTTCTGTACTGTATTCCCCTGTGTATGTATTGTTGTTTTTGTGGTCGGCCCTTCAGGCCGGTATTTTGTGGATGAGTACCTTTGTTCTTTTGTACTTTTGAGAGTTAGTGCTCTGACATTTTTGTGTTTTGTGTTCTGTTTTGTTCTAGTTGGCTTTTATTGATTTATTGTATTTCTTCGCATGCTTGCATGTAAAAATAAAAATAAAAAAAAGACTCCCAGGTACCTATTTATTGCTAGGTAACAGGGGCATAGGGTTATCTTAAGATAATTTCGGGGCTTTTTTTTAGTGTCCCCGCGGCCCGATCCTCGACCAGGCCTCCACCCCCAGGAAGCAGCCCGTGACAGCTAACTAACATCCAGGTACCTATTTTACTGCTAGGTAAAAGGGGCATAGGGTGAAAGAAACTCTGTCCATCGTTTCTCTACCCCGTGGTTACCCCGCTCTCCTTACTCCGCCTTCTGTCTTCAATCAACAGGGGGTCATGGTGAGTGTGAATTTTTGCCGAGTGTGGAATATACCGGTACAATCAAGGTCATAGTGAGTGTGGGAATTTTTGCCGAGTGTGGAACATATCGGTACAATCAAAGTGAGTACGAAAACTATTATTTCACTGTATCATTCGTTTCAAGTGCCAAATTCCTTGTGTTGACCCAGTCAGCCGATCGGTGTTTATTCTTTATAATCCCCCCACGGGAAGAAGTTCGATTCTCCGAGGAAGCACAATAGGTAAAGGCCTATTACAGCTAGTCTGTGTTATAACTGTAACTGAACCTTAAGTGTGTTTGTCACCGAACACTTTTTTACACATTTACATATACACATTTACATTTACACATTTACATATTTTACACATTTACACATGCAATGATTAAAAATAAGAGTGTTATTGTACTATTATTGTATTCAATCCTTTTATTGACATAAGTGTCAGTGTGTTGTGGTGTTCAGTGCTGTTGTTAAGCACTGCATTGTGCACTGTTTTGTGTTGGTCTAGTGACCCAGTGTTGTTTTGACGTAGTGTTCATTATTGGAAAGTCAGGGCTACTTAGTGTTCATTATTGTGAAGTCAGTGTCATCGAGTTATTGTAATTTACTTAATGTCATTATTAATGCGAGGTAATTAGCAATTGTCTTGACTAATCAATGTTTGTCAAGCGGTCTCAGTGATCGTCTAGCGTAATGTAATTCCTTGTGAGTTAAGTTGAACTGTCAAGTTTGACAGGATCTTGAGCGATTACACGGGGATTGCTAATTACTAGGAAGTTTTTTTATTTTTTTTATTTTTACGTGCAAAGCATGCAATTTAAATACAATAAAAACAATACAGAATACATAACAGAACAAATTAAAACAATAGACCACCGGCCAGAAGGGCCGACAGCACAGCACAACAAAACACAAACACGATAAATGCATAGAAAAATACAGCATACATCAAGGCACAAAACATAATATAATGGCAAACTAGCAATCACAGTAACATCACAAAACAACACCTTCATAAAACAAAACATACATCAAGAGGCATAACAGGGAAACATAACGGGACAATCACAATACATTCCAAACAAAACATAAAGAACAAACACGTACAGTAAAGCAGTTTGATAACACCAGGTCAAACGTACAGCACAGAAACAATACAGGAATAAAATCACACACACCAACCATCCGCCCCGTAACAAACAAAGGGCGAGGCCAAAATAAACAATAAAAATAACCAAGCAAAACACGCACACCTGAAAACAAAACAGGTACAAACACAACAACACACAACCACTGGCCTGAAGGACCGAGAATAAAACACAACAGAAAGTACATCAAGAAACATAACAAGACACTTCAGCACAAAACAAATCAATACAAATTTATACAAAGACACTAAATACCTGCCAGAAGGGCCGACAACAAAAACACAGCAATGAACAGAAACATAATGAAACACAGGAAAAAGAAACAACAATACCAGAAATACAAGAAATACAACAAAACAACGGTCATGAGAACAAACATAACACCGGCCTGAAGGGCGCACAATAGGTACAACACATTGCAAACAAACCACAGGTCTAAGCACACACCAAACACACAGCAAGCCCACAGACTACTCAAATTTCTCATACTTATCCGGCCACTCCGCCGCCGGGAATCGAACATAATACGCCTCCCAAAGTAACATGACGTCATCCGGAACAGGCTCATTATGAACCGTACGAGGATCAGGCATCAATTCCGACACACCCACAATAAAACAACGAGCCCACTGAACCCAGATGGAAGAAGGGCACCATGGAACAGGAGGCACGCGGTCAACAATTTCAAACTGCAAAGGATTCTTATCATCATACGCCACGCTGGAGGCCAAGACGAGAGGGAGAGGCTCCTTCCCACGAGGCCGGGCAATGGGCAGCGCACTGGGAGCCTCCTCGGCTGCCTCACAGGGCCCCGCGTCAACCACCGGACGTTGTACCTGCAGGGACTCCCCACGCTTGACATCCTTCTTCAGAACCATCTTGAGGCCTCGGCTCGCACCAGAACCCTCACCACCCACGTCTGTAGGAGCAACCACCCCCACTGCGGAGAACCTTCTGCAGGAGAAAGAACAGGAGGTAAATCAGACGCACAACCATCGTCAACAGCAGACACATGGACGTCAGCAACCACCAGCGACATAGAGCGCGAAGCACCAGGAACCGCCACATCATCGCCCGAAGCTCCACCTGCGTCGAAGTCCTCCACATCAGCCCAAGTAGTAGAAGAACGCCTGGAACGCTTGGGCACTGGCCGCACATCCTCACAGCTGGAGGCGGATCCAGAACCATGGGCCTCACAAACCGGGCGAACTGACGCCCGTCGCAGTACGGCAGCAGCCTCAACCACAGGGGGAACCGGGCCGCACACAACAGGATGCTCCGCAGCCCCCCCCCCCAACATCCAGCACAGCCGTAACACCTGGCGAGGGTGCAGGACCAGGCGCAGCAGCAGGAGACGAGGAAGATGAAGACGACTCGCAGAGACCATCTGGAAGACCCTCGTGAGCAACTGGCACAGCGAATTGACCAGCAACAGGAGCCACCAGAACACCCGGAGGAGGGACAACAACCACCGGGAGCATGACGGGGTGACGAAGGAGGGGGGGGGGCCGTATCTGCAGCGAACGGGACCTGCCCCTCTTCATCTCCGGAATCCACGCCCTGAAGGAGCGGCGGGAAATCCTCTTCCCGAAACAAGTTAACAGGTGCAGCAGGGGCCTCAGAGCACCCGGCAGCCTGATGCCCTATGTTACGGCCCTATTGGGTCGCAACTGGGTTCTTCTCTGATGTTATTAGAGTTTGGGTATCCGGCCCCAAGTTAGTAGTGGCTTTCAAGGGGTGTGTTCCGTAACACAAGTTAAATTAAAGAGGAAGGGATACAAATGCACTGCTTTTGTATATATATTGCTACCACCACCATAAATATATCACAGTCACATGCGGGGTTGCTATAACTACACTTATTATATACAGATTAGTCTTCCACTGAAGACACAGGATGCTCCACGGTGCTCACGATGAGTAGCCCTGGTTCTCTTCTTTGTGGCTCACGATGAATCCTCTGATTCTCTCGGCGAATCTACCCGGGCCACAGGCCAGCCAAATCACAGTCCCACTGGGTGCACCATCGTGGAGGCCTTCAACCACAATCCAGCCTGTAGCTGGCAGGTTCCGATCAGCTCCGCTGTGTAGGCCACTCCACGACCGATACTAGGGTTGTGAGCCCTAGGCAGGAGCCTCGTGTGATTCCGCAGATCACTCTCCTCTCTCCGCACCACAGTGGGTAGTCTCTTCCACCAGCCAGCCCCCAGATAAGACGATTCCTGGTACTGCCACGTCACAGGCAGGCTAACACACTCAACAGTGCCCATCCGGGGGTGACTCACAGCTTCCTCAGAGCAAACTCGTGGAGAGACTATGGCTGCCTTGGGTAGACTGCCCCATCGTCCAATACAGCAGTCCCAGGTCGACTCTGTAATCAGACACGTCATTAGTACTGAGGACGCTCTAGGGCACCTCACTTACAGGCTTAGACACAAACGCCCACCTATCCACTCCATAGATGGCGTTGCTGCCTAAGCGCCACCTCACCAGAGGTCAGCAGCGGCTATGTCACGAGCTGATTAAGACGGGAATCCAGCCCCTGTGGCCAGTATATCACGTCCTCACTAGATGGCGTCGTCCATTTGGAGGGGGTTTCGGGAGCTGACTCCCAGATGGTGTTGTCGTCACCGCTACGTGCCCGGACGCTAGACTCGGGTCCGTAACACCCTAACTGGCCACATCGGAAACAAATACGGGGCTGCCGGGCATAATACACCCGAACGTAGTAACCCAGCAGCCGGACAGAAGATGGGATATCCGACCGCAGGCGCATACCTAAGGTATGGATGTTCGTCTGCTTCCCAACATACTTCCCCAAGGAAAGCGTGTTCACCCACACACTGATGACTGCACCATACCTCCCGAAGAAGTGCCGGAGAAGGTATTCAGGGAACTCCAGGAGCGCACCGTGTACACTGACATAAGTCAGGGCACCACTTCGGTCTCTAGACCGCAACAGAGCTGGCGCCATCCGGCAACTGCAACCAATGCCCTTCGTACCGACGGAGGAAGTCCCGATACTCCTCTTCCCGCACGAACTTGATAATCACCCGGTGGGCCATAACAAGCTCAACTCCGTAGACAGCCTCCACCAGGACACGAAGCATGTCCCACATCACCAACTCCATGGCTGGATAACCAGCCTTACACGAGAATTCCAGTCCCATGGAATTCACCCACAGAACAGGAGGAATTGCAAGGCCCCCCATGTCAAAACTGCCACGTCAGCACGAAGTCAGGCAGGTAACAACATTGGGAGGGCAGTGACGCCCACACCACCTGGCGACCAAAATCAATTACCAGGAAGTTGTTGTTTGACTTCATTGAGTTCTTTTGATTGCTTGACTGTCTGTGTTGACAGAGTGTTATTAAAGTAGTTTACCTTGTTTGATGTGACTATCTTGAAGACAGATTAACGTAATTGGATTTACTAAATAACGTAATGTAATTGATTTGATCAAGTGTCATCAGTCTGTCTTTGTGTAATAACGTAATTGATTGCTTGACTGCCGTCTTGAGAAGCGAGCCTTAACGTAATTACTTGAGTGTTGCACGGAAGGCGGGTCTCAGTGACTGGTCTGCCTGTTGTTTTATTTGTGTTGTTATTATTGTTTGCCGCAGTCGTGACGAACTGCCACTTGCGTCTGGAGTGGTCGCCCATTGTGTTAAGTGTAGTTATTGTTGGCACCGCGAGCGGTTTGTACCGAAAGTGCTTTCTTCAGGTTTGCCTAGATTTGACAGCGCCACGACGGGCTTTAACGCAATGTTAAACTATTCTTGTCTTGTATCACTAGTATTGAGTTTTATTATTAAATTGTTATTGTTGAAACTACAAGTGCCTTTATGTTCATACCTTCTAAGACCCTTGTACGAATTATTGATTGTGCCCTTACGCTTGAAAGTGATCAAAGGTGTTGCTCTGGATACTTTCAACTCGAATCAATTTCATAGCCCACACACATCAATAAATGATTAGTGTGAGACACCTATGAGCTACTCTGACAACTACCTTCAGTAGTTACGGAAGCTCCATGACTCAGTGGTAAGGAGTGCCAAGGTTTTGAGCTCCGGCAGCGGCTCTATGCCTCCTTTTGCAGTCTTACAATAATATGCTGTCATTACAGCATTTATTTGTTGCTAGTGCCGTCCTTTCTGACTGAGGTCACTTGTACATCTGGCGCCAGTGTCATCACCATCTCCAGTAGTACATTTAACCATTCACTACATCTGGCATTAGTGTCATCACTATCGCCAGTTAATAGCATCAATATTATATACCACGGGGAATAATCTCACAGACATGCTTATAAAAGCTAGGAAAGGTGAAGACAACCAACTGGCCATTACACAAATGAGAGATCTCTTTAATATTACTGACCCTGAAAAATTGTCACTACTAAGCAATAGTCTGCAACTTGTGAGCCTTGTAAATACTTCTCTTCGTCAAGTTCATGAACAATATTACTCACGACAGAATCACAAAAATTTCTCACGTGGAATGTGAGAAGCGTGCGCAGGCGGCTGTTTGATCTAATGATGTACGCTGGTGCCAACAACACTGATGTACTGTGCCTGCAGGAAATATACACTGCAAGTACAAAAAACAGAACACCACCCAAATTCTCAGATTATGTAGTACAGTGCTTCCTCAGACTAACGAACCCCGCTCTATCGAATTCCCGGAAGAGCCGAACAAATTGAATTCGGTACCAAATGTTCAGTGGAACATACAAATGTTCGATTAAGTGAGGAATGTTCGTCCAAGCGGTCACCGAGGCCGAGCGTCAGAGCTGGCTGTCATCAACTATGATTCGCCAGAGTGTAAACAGTTATGTAGTGTTTTATTATCCCTACCCATTGTTTCTAGGGAGAAATGGTGATAAAAATGGTGATAAAATGGTGTCAGGGGGGCATTGGTGAGAGAGTTGTTGTCAGGAGGCAACACGTGCTCCCCCACCCCGACCCTCCTTCCTCCACCTGACCACAGAGACCACTCACTCTCCTCTCGTCGTCAGATGCCAAGAGTCAATTTAATGATAATTATCGCATTATCTACACTGAAAATAGCCTTTTTATTAGAAAAATGTCATATTGGAGCAATAATAATGGTGAAAATTGTAATATATACAGTACATATTTTAAACAGTTTGAACACATTTCCTTTTCACTGAATTTTTAATACAATTGGGGTGTAGATAACAGCTGGCATTGTGTGGCCGGCCGGTCGCTCCCTGAGCCATTGGGGGGGTGGGGGTTGGAGGGGGGGGGGGGTTGTTTCCTGGATCCCTCCCTCCCTCCCTCTAACAGCCTACGTACTGTACTAATACCTATTTAGAATAAATTTTGAGTAGGCCAATAAAACAAGCACAGGTCGTGTGAACGTTAGGCCTTGGTGAGGTGGCTGGCATCATTTGTGGTGGTCAGGGGAGGCAGGCGGTGTCAGGGGAGGCAGGCGGTGTCAGGGGAGGCAGGCGGTGTCAGGGGAGGCAGGTGGTGTCAGGGGAGGCAGGTGGTGTCAGGGGAGGCAGGCGGTGTCAGGGGAGGCAGGTGGTGTCAGGGGAGGCAGGCGGTGTCAGGGGAGGCAGGCGGTGTCAGGGGAGGCAGGCGGTGTCAGGGGAGGCAGGCGGTGTCAGGGGAGGCACGTGGTGTCAGGGGAGGCAGGCGGTGTCAGGGGAGGCAGGCGGTGTCAGGGGAGACAGGTGGTGTTAGGGGAGGCAGGTGGTGTCAGAGGAGGCAGGCGGTGTCATGGGAGGCAGGTGGGGTCAGGGGAGGCAGGTGGTGTCAGGGGAGGCAGGCGGTGTCAGGGGAGGCAGGTGGGGTCAGGGGAGGCAGGTGGTGTCAGGGGAGGCAGGCGGAGGCAGGTGGTGTCAGGGGAGGCAGGCGGGGTCAGGGGAGGCAGGCGGGGTCAGGGGAGGCAGGTGGTGTCAGGGGAGGCAGGTGGGGTCAAGGGAGGCAGGCGGGGTCAGGGGAGGCAGGTGGTGGAAAGAGGCAGGTGGTGGAAAGAGGCAGGTGGTGTCAGGGGAGGCAGGTGGGGTCAGGGGAGGCAGGTGGGGTCAGGGGAGGCAGGTGGTGGAAAGAGGCAGGTGGTGCCAGGGGAGGCAGGTGGGGTCAGGGGAGGCAGGTGGGGTCAGGGGAGGCAGGTGGTGGAAAGAGGCAGGTGGTGGAAAGAGGCAGGTGGTGTCAGGGGAGGCAGGTGGGGTCAGGGGAGGCAGGCGGTGTCAGGGGAGGCAGGCGGGGTCAGGGGAGGCAGGCGGGGTCAGGGGAGGCAGGCGGGGTCAGGGGAGGCAGGCGGGGTCAGGGGAGGCAGGCGGGGTCAGGGGAGGCAGGCGGGGTCAGGGGAGGCAGGCGGGGTCAGGGGAGGCAGGCGGGGTCAGGGGAGGCAGGCGGGGTCAGGGGAGGCAGGCGGGGTCAGGGGAGGCAGGTGGGGTCAGGGGAGGCAGGTGGGGTCAGGGGAGGCAGGTGGGGTCAGGGTAGGCAGGTGGGGTCAGGGTAGGCAGGTGGGGTCAGGGGAGGCAGGTGGGGTCAGGGGAGGCAGGCGGTGTCAGGGGAGGCAGGTGGTGGAAAGAGGCAGGTGGGGTCAGTGGTGGAAGGTGTTGTCAGGGGAGGTGGAAGTGGAGAGAGAAGGGTGGTGACCACGCATGGCTGCCAAACCTCTCATTCATACTCTATTATAAATCTCAATCTTAGCTGTAAAATATTTATGCCAAAATATGTTAATTTTCGTGTATTAATATACATTATTAATCATTAACACGTTTTATTGTTTCCTGAAGAAAACAATAGCTGACTTGGCATTGTGGTGTGTATGGCCGGGTACCTGGGGGGTGGGGGTGGGGGGGTCCTGGAGGTGTGAGAGGAGACCTGTCAACCCATCATTTTTTTTTTGTCGGGCGAGTTGAGACGCTTCCAAGCCTGCTGCTTCAATACACGGTGTGGGTGGTGTGGTATGGTGTGGGTGGTGTGGTGTGGTTTGGGTGTGGGTGGGTTGGTGTGGTTGGGTGTGGGGGGATGATGTGGGTGGTGTGGGGTGTGTGGGGGATGATGTGGGTGGTGGTGTGGGGTGTGTGGGTGGTGGTGTGGGGTGTGTGGGTGGTGGTGTGGGGAGTGTGGGTGGTGGGGGCGAATGGTGTTAGTGGTGTGGGGGATGGTGTGGGTGGTGTGGAGGATGGTGTGGGGGATGGTGTGGGTGGTGTGGGGGATGGTGTGGGTGGTGTGGGGGATGGTGTGGGTGGTGTGGGGGATGGTGTGGGTGGTGTGGGGGATGGTGTGGGTGGTGTGGGGGATGGTGTGGGTGGTGTGGGGGATGGTGTGGGTGGTGTGGGGGATGGTATGGGTGGTGTGGGGGATGGTATGGGTGGTGTGGGGGATGGTATGGGTGGTGTGGGGGATGGTATGGGTGGTGTGGGGGATGGTGTGGGTGGTGTGGGGGATGGTGTGGGTGGTGTGGAGGATGGTGTGGGTGGTGGGGAGGATGGTGTGGGGGATGGTATGGGTGGTGTGGGGGATGGTATGGGTGGTGTGGGTGGTGTGGAGGATGGTGTGGGTGGTGTGGAGGATGGTGTGGGTGGTGTGGGTGGTGTGGAGGATGGTGTGGGTGGTGTGGAGGATGGTGTGGGTGGTGTGGAGGATGGTGTGGGTGGTGTGGAGGATGGTGTGGGTGGTGTGGAGGATGGTGTGGGTGGTGTGGAGGATGGTGTGGGTGGTGTGGAGGATGGTGTGGGTGGTGTGGAGGATGGTGTGGGTGGTGTGGGGGATGGTGTGGGTGGTGTGGGGGATGGTGTGGGTGGGGTGGGGGATGGTGATTCTCGCATCTCAGATTATTATTGACACCAAAAGAGCATGAAAGATATTATAATGAAGCACCACACAACAAAGAAACAAACTAATGTGTCCTGGCATATGTTTAAAAAAAAAAAAAATAAGAAGGTTGTTGGGGCCGGACGGATGGAACGAATTCCGCACTGGAACGAATCGGCTTCGCCCCATATAGTTCGTTCAAGTGAGGACACACTGTATTCTCACATGTTGGTTCACATGATGTCTGTATCTTAACGGATGTTAAAAGTAATCTAGAAGGTAAACCTGTTAAAAACCACAGAAGTGACAATTCATATTATCAGCAGTTTCAGACTATTACAGCAACCAGCTTTATTAACTTAGTTAATGTATATGTAAGGTGCGATCAAATGGTCGAAGCTTGTCTTCCAAAAATCACCAGCAGCTCTCAAACCAATGAGATGGATGATTTTAATGCCAGACATCAGGTAACCTCAAGGTAATCTGACACACTAGCTCGGATGACACCAAAACAAATAGAAATGGTTAGGCTTTTGTTAAATATCTTTGTGACAATAACATGTCAGTATTCAACTTTAACTCATCTAACGTCACACACCCCAGAGGTTGTAGACTTGATTATGTCATTGGTCACGGTCTCATCGATAATGCTGTCAATGGATCAATTGTTCACGAATTAGTTAGTGATCATTTTGCCATCCCTAGTTCATACACCATAAATAATGTCAAACCCCAAATTTTTAAAAGAGAAATAATCAATATCCCTGAAAGTTTACACATGCACTTCAAATACTGCATTTCTGAATGGTATAACTCCTACTGTTTTACTACCGTCATTACTGGGCCTGGTTACTGAAGTGAGGACCTGGTCACTGAAGTGAGGACCTATGAGGACCTGGTCACTGAAGTGAGGACCTATGAGGACCTGGTCACTGAAGTGAGGACCTATGAGGACCTGGTCACTGAAGTGAGGACCTATGGGGACCTGGTCACTGAAGTGAGAACCTATGAGGACCTGGTCACTGAAGTGAGGACCTATGAGGACCTGGTCACTGAAGTGAGGACCTATGAGGACCTGGTCACTGAAGTTACCGATTTTTTGACAATATTGTAAAATTCACAAGACCCAAAACAGCGAGGAAGGGAGTGAGGTGGTTCACTGATTCACGTCTTAAGCCCCTGCATGACAGAGTTCTCACTTAAGCTGAACAGTATAAAACACATAAAAAGCTGACACCCTCAACACATTTCTTAATGCCAGCCGAGAGTTTAGAGAGCTAAAGGAACAGGTGTATAACGAGTACTGTGGACAGTTTTTGCAAGACAACATCCTCATCCCAAATGTGGAATAAAATTAATTAAAAGGATTTTTCATCCTAGAAGTCGTCAACTTGATCACCCTTCACCTGTAGACTATGCCGACATGCTGCTTCAACAATATGCAAGCACTGCCAGATTAAGCAGTCTGCCCCAAGATGTACAACATCTTGGGGCAGACTGGCTAGTACGAAAATAAATCGTAACTTCAATATTGAAATATTGAAGTGAAATATGGCCAGATGATAACTATGATATAACCACCGCTGAAATAAAAAATGCACTCAAGAAAAGTAAGGCTACCGCCTTACTAAAAGTAAGGTATGATCCTGTGGTCCCGGGTTCGATCCCGGGCGCCGGCGAGAAACAATGGGCAGAGTTTCTTTCACCCTGTTGTCCCTGTTACCTAGCAGTAAAGAGGTACCTGGGAGTTAATCAGCTGTCACGGGCTGCTTCCTGGGGGTGGAGGCCTGATCAAGGACCGGGCCGTGGGGACACTAAAGCCCCGAAATCATCTCAAGATAACCTCAAGATATACCTCTCCTGGAGAGGATGGCATAACATACAATACCATGAGAATACTTGCTGAGTTGCCAAAGCAGCCCTTTGCTAGAATTGTTTAATCAGAGTCTAAGGCAGGGTGTCTTACCTGACCGCTAGGACACAGGGACTCATAATACCCATACCCAAGCGCCTAATTCACAAAAAAATCAGACCGATCTCTCTGACATCGTGCAAGTGTAAAGTTCTTGAGAAGATTATACTCGACAGACTAATGTTTCGAATTAGCCCCACCTTGCTCCTAACCTGAATGATTTCTTTCTTGGAAGAAGTACACAAACTAGCTTTGCTGAATATTTTATTACAGAGGGGCCATGCTCTCAGACCTCATTTATTGACCTCCAAACAGCTTTTGATACAGCAAACAGAAATAATATTAAAATAATCCAATAATACAGGAGAAGATGCCCATGGGGCGAGCTTTGAAATGGGGACAACTGAAGAGAAGTCGGTGAGAGGAAAAGCTGAAGTTGAAGAGAAAGTGTCATGGCTTGACCCAGCTGCGTGTCTTTAGTCGATGCTGAAAACAACCCAACATCTGACTAGGCTGGGAGACGGGTCAGAAAGGCGGCAGTAGCGGTGCTTCTTCATTCAGGTAGAGATAGTCTGTCTTCAGGATGTGTCTTCTTTCTTCTTTTAGAGATAAGGCAAGACTGCTGATATGGCTCAAGACTGCTGATATTACCTAAGTAATAGAACCGCCTCAGTCCTTTCCAAGGGGGTCAAAAGTAAACATTGTGCACTCTTTGAGTTGGGTATTCCCCAGGGTGGAGTGCTTAGCCCAACACTGTTCTGATACATAAATTAACAATTGATATTCTCACACTACCTGACGAAGCCATCATCTGTTATGCTGATGACATATTCATTGTTGCAAATACTCAAACTAGACTGCAAGTCTAGTTTGAGTATTTGCAACAATGAATATTGTAAATACTCAACTGCAAATACTCTACTTCATTCACTTGCTGTGAAAAGCATTATATGTGATCTTGTTATCTATATAACTAAATCCAGAGCTCTCCATCCCAATGAGAAAATTCGTGTCCCTCTAACTTTCAAGATCAACAACCAGAATATTGAAACGCGTTAGCATCACAAATACCTTGGAGTTGGTATTAACAGTGACATTGTAAACGATCTACATCGTAGGTTAAAAAAAAGACTTAAGCCACTGAAAACACTTACTGGTAAGAATATTTGTATCAATAATAATATGCTACATTATTCTATATGGGATTTGTTAGATTTCTAGTTGATTATCATGCCTTGAACCTAATTAACTTTTCCCCGCCTCCGTGTTGGACAAACTTGAAGTAGTACAGAATGAAGCCATGGGGATAATTCTTGATGCCCCAAGATGCACAAGAATCATCAACATGAGGGAAGAACTGAAGCTTCCAACCATACTAGAGAGTATCATGCAAGTCAACACCACCTTTTACCCTAAAGTCACGAGAGACCCTACATCTCCTGCATTGCTCAGAGAAAAATTATTCAGTGCTGTAAACACCCTATTGTCTGGTGCCAACATACAAATTCACTCCTTTTATGACAAATGGCTGAGTAAAATTGCCTATAATCTCATCAAACTCAACATTCCGTTTAAGTGCAATCTACCTGTCTCTGATATTCCTCTTTATCTGTGCCCCACCATTCAAATATCATACACACCCGTCACCAAGAAAGGTAATGAGAATCTTGCTCTTCTTAAAGCTATCACACTTGAAACAATTGCCTCCTCCATAGAACATTTAAGATCTCACGAGTACTGTGTCTAAACTGACGGCACAGTCCAATCTTCTACTGGACGGACTGCAGTATAGGTTGTATAGAAATTATATTTGCACACAGGCTATCGGTGTCAGGTTAAACAACTGGCTGACCCCCACACAAACAAAACTAGCGGCACTACAACTAGCTACCAGAACATTAAGAAACATAGGAGCAATAATATTTTATGATTCAAAGTCTGCTTTTCAAGCAATCGAAAACTTCCCTGGAAGATCGACAGCAACAATCTCATACTACCAATTATAAATGACCTAATTGCTGCACAGAGTAAAGGGTTTCGAATCTTATTTGTATGGATACCATCACACATAAATATAATCCATCATAATGAGACAGACATTGCAGCCAAATTAGCGTGTAACAAAGATAAAGTTGAATTTGACCTAGGTATCCCCATCTCTGCTGTCAAAACTATTGTTCCAGACACTCAGGTCTGATAGGAAAAAAATTACTGACACCCAACGACCTGAAAGCACTAATATAAAAAGGCATGATTTGTTCAGATCTGAAACCTATATTTATGGGCAGCACAAACGTCCACCAGACTGTGTGACACAGTGGTTACCAGGATCAGGTTGAGTTACCGTTACCTGTGGCAGGTGGCTGCAGCTGACGGATCTCCCAATCCTCAGCACTCCAGGTGCACTCTCTGGAATGCCCAGTTATCAGACTCATTGGTATGAGGTACCTGGAACTTTGCAATTACTTTACACACTCTCGAGTTCTTGAGGATATCCTCTTATTGCACCCAAAATTTGCCAGTGCAGGCAACTGAACATATGGCCCTGTATGACTGACCTTCCTGCGAGGTGGAGACTTTTAGTATCACTGCTACCTTATTCACTCTAGTGTTCATGATATTATCCTCATAATGCACCTAGAGTTTGCCAGTGCAGATTACTTATCACATACCTTTGTATGACAAACCATCCTGTGTGATGGGAATTTTTAGCATCACGTAACATCTTTTTAACACCCCTATACTTCCGTTTATATTGTCTAGGTTAGCTGCACAAATGCAGATGTACCAAACTGTATTAATACAAAAACTATTAAGGGGTCGCCTTCGACTAGCCTTCCAATAAAAAATAAAAAAAAATATATCTATTAATTTAATAAATATGCCTCTTAAAAGAAAATATTATACCAAATTTCGTAATTGAGTAAGACTTAAAATACGATTATTCTTTTTATAGGAAAAACTTTACAATCAAGTTAGTTTCCTGTTCCGCGATGGTAACAACCGAACATGTGGAGCATAAAAGGAATATATAAAGCTGGTACACCTTTATAGTTACCTATCCTTCACCACAGCCAGGTTAAAGTCTGACCGAGAATTATAACTTTAATCGAGCATTACACATCCCCCAGGGCGGCCAAAGGAAAAAAATAACTTGACGGCAAAACGTAGAATAAAGTCCAGCTCGAATATAATTGCTACAAAATAAAAAAATATGACTGGAAGGGCTATATCTACCAGTATCCAATGGCTATCATACTAAAATGAATGTGATTCACTATTAATAGAGGCCCTAACTCAATTTGGCTCTTACCTTCATGTAGTATAGCACTAAGGCTTGGTGCATTAGCTTCGAGAATATGTAAGACTAAGCTCGTGGTTCTGGTTTCCAGTCACCAGCTTAAGATATATTATCTGGCATAACCAAAGGTGAGTTCGGGTGATTTTCTTGTGATAGTGTAAACATGCTAGAAGAAGAATCTTCTTCCCAGGAGAATCTCAGGTGTTGAAAAGTAGAACACCACACCAGGACAGCCGCTGATTTGTAATATAGATCACCAGCAAACAAAGATAGAGGCCGTGCGGTCAGAGCAGCTTCAATTAGCAGTTTGAATAGTTTACTGGTTGAACGGAATAGTAAGGCCAAGTATAATGATCATCTCACTTAATTTCTAACTTTATAGAAAAATTTAAATATGTCTGCCCATAATTTTTTATGAAGGCGATATGTACAGATTTTCTAATCAGAAACTCATTACCTCACATTTGCCACATATTAAAAAAAATTAAGTTAGTTAGCATAAAATTCAATCGAGATTTACCAATCCTTCCTCATTACACAGAAGATTTACGCAGGCGATGAGTCACAATAACGTGGCTGAAGTATCGACTTGAGAATGGTCCAGGACGGGCCGAAACGTCGTCGTCCCTTCAACTTCTAGTGTGTGGTCTGGTCTACACAGAAGATTTACTCAAACTATGTGCTAGGCAAGAAAATTTGCTTGAGGATAATGATTTTGAGTAGGCACCGTGTACTAGCCCCTTGATTAGGTAAGATAAACTCATGATTTATGCTGCACAGCGCACACTGAACTGAGGTTAGCAAGTCATAAATATCCAGTAATATTTTTTTCCTATATGACGCAAAACGGCATGGGAGTTCGGCAAGGAATTTTCACAAAGTGATGCATTACGATCTGTCACCCAGATTGACATACAAATAAGAAATGTGGTAGCGTAACCCTACCGGCCAATGCTTACATGGACTTACATGTCCACGCAAGGGCACCTAATGTGCTAATGGGTACCACATTAGATACCCAAAAGAGACCCCATAAACTGCCATGTAAGGCCACCAGCTTTTAAGCCATACACTGAAGAACAAACTATCGAAACCCGTCCTTTACTGCATAATATCTGAAAGAACTCCAGAGTCTGCTTTATAATAGCCATAATTGTAAATAATATATCAAACGTACCTGAGTGGGAACATACACCTCCCTCTCCTAGGGGCCCAACAATATTATGGGATACAAAGGAAAATAATTGTTTCCATAATTACAAAAGAGTTTTATTTATTGGTCTTAAAGTTGCTTTACAAAATCACTATTGCAATTGAGGTGTTATTTAAAAGACTTGGTATTAACTTTGAATAATGCTCCCACAAAATCTGGGATATAGGCACATAAGTTATATTAATTTGTAATATAAATTGCCATCTACACTGTGGATGTCCAGGTGAATGGAATGGATTACTTTGTAATATTTCCACAACTTGATATACCCAATTCATATATTCTAACAGCACTTCACATACGTAAATAAGGTTCTTGATAGTTAGTAATGTGATACAGCAACTTCAATAGCAGGTAATATGACAGGTGCATAAGAATGAACCTCAATTCAAGTTAACACAATCTCTAGAATGGATGGAACAGTCAACAATTATTGCCAGCCGCCACTGGGCCATGTAAAAACAAAAGAGTACATCCTACACCTAACTATCACATAAGAGAGCACTACAGATATGTTAAACAACGTCACCGCACCTAGCTACCAACGACAGCGGGGAGATCCCGGTGCGGAGGGTGACCATACGGAGATCCCTCTCTGCTACACGCCAGCCACCACAGTCAACGAGCCGTCCACGCTTTCTCTCAATTACCAGTGTTCTAAAAATACTTTTTTTTTAACTTTTTCCTCTAATTTCATATTTTGTCACATTGAGTTTTCTACATTTACCATAGATTATAGAAAATGCTTTCCAGTCATAATATCTACTTCGGACTATTTAAGTGCCTTCTTAGATTTTTATTTATATCTCTATAGAGGGTAACGTTCTCATACTGTGACTATGCACTGTGAGAGTGCAGAACTAGCCACTGTACTGACGGGAATTTTGAATGTTCCCCTCTTGAGACACAGAGTTTTATTGATCACTATATTCTCCTGACTCAAATTCCATATGCATTACGAAACAGGCTTCTTCCTTACAATGGTCATGTGGTAGCGAAGCACTCGTCACGAAGGTATGGATGATAGTGCGGCAGTGAGGCACAAACCAGCCCCAATTTGTACCAGGTCATGGTACAAATTGGGAACCGGCCAGGAAGGTATGGATGGTCATGGCACTAGTAGGGTACTCCCCAGGCAGGTTTGGATGGTCATTGTACAAGGCGGAACTGGCCAGGCAGGTTTGGATGGTCATTGTACAAGGCGGAACTGGCCAGGCAGGTTCGGATGGTCATTGTACAAGGCGGAATTGGCCAGGCAGGTTTGGATGGTCATTGTACAAGGAGTAATTCACCAGCAATATATTGGTGCTCATGGTGAAAGGAGGAAGTTGTGGGGCCAATTAAACCACTTTACTAACTATTTATGCTCAGACTTTCAATATTTTACAATATAGTAATATAGCCCGATAAAATAAGCTAAAAAACAACCTAAAATATACCTCGGCCTAGTATAGCACACATATGTACTATATTAGGCCTCAGATGTTGTGTATGAGGCCTAGGAAGGTTAGGTCTGGTTACTTTAGTTAGACATAAATAGAAAATCTTTTAAGGTTTGTCAAAATTCAGTACTACCGATTTCTACTTTCTATTTGCGTTGCACGTCGGTATATGTACTGTGGTCCTCATCGTTACTATAAGTACTACCACCACAAGAGGACGGGCTGAATATCTACTTTAACATTATATCATTAACAACGATGTATATATAAGCACCAATATCATTATTACCTGCACCAGCCTCATATACCAAGGCCTCCAAAGTGGCAAGGGATTACAGGGGTTAACTAAACGCCACTAGGGATAAATAGTCTGCATTTGAACTACATACACAATATATATCACAAGTTGATACACCAACCCACAAACCCAGATCTACACCAGCCACCGCTGGTCACATCCTAAATCCTAATTACCCTTCTCTGAATATCAACTCTCCGGAGACCACCTCAACTCTCTCTCAAATCACCAGCCAAATGTCAGTCACTCACACTCACAACCAACCACTCACAGAGTTCACCTCGGGACATCCGCTGGCTGCTTGATGAGTGTGAGTCGCGACCACCTGGACAGGATGAACCAATACACAGCTAACCCAGCTGAGTCCATTCCAGGTCCCCACCACCAGCATCATGGTCCTCACCATACCAGGTCCACACCACCACCAGCATCATGGTCCTCACCATACCAGGTCCACACCACCATGCTCCTCACCATACCAGGTCCACACCACCAGCATCATGGTCCTCACCATACCAGGTCCACACCACCACCAGCATCATGGTCCTCACCATACCAGGTCCACACCACCATGCTCCTCACCATACCAGGTCCACACCACCAGCATCATGGTCCTCACCATACCAGGTCCACACCACCAGCATCATGGTCCTCACCATACCAGGTCCATACCACCATGGTCCTCACCATACCAGGTCCATACCACCATGGTCCTCACCATACCAGGTCCACACCACCACCAGCATCACGGTCCTCACCATACCAGGTCCACACTGTTACCTATCGTACGTTACGGCTCGTGACCCTGAAACAGCTAACAACAACAAGGTCTAGGGTTACGAGAAAACTGCTGTTCTCAAGAGCGGGTCACCAGTATAACCCCTTGATAAGTAATGAGCACATAAATAAAAATCTTCCTTAAGGACTGAAGAATAGATACAAAATATTATATAGATATATATTCAAGACAGTATAATATAAACACACAGATGGTAAAGTTAACATATACAAGAAACCAAAAAAGTATTGTCATTACACTTAATATAACATAATAAAATATGGCACAACAAGAAGTAAACAGACTTATCTCCCACATGTTATTCCTTCGAGTCCCGTGAAGCTACTGAACTCTCGCTCTGTCGCTACCCATAATCTCTCCCGTCTGCCTCATCCAGGATGAGGAATGGAAACTAAGGACTTTTTCATGTTTAAAACTAATTGAACAACCACTTGTTCTCAAAACACACAAGAATGCAAATTACAGATAATAGTTACTTACAAAATATATAAGTACAATGCCACCTGTTTAATTGCAGAAAATAAACAATTATATAAACTAAATAAAAGTGACATCTGTAACTCCCAACTGAACAGGTCCAACTTCCCTAATCTAACAGGTATTAGACGTGTGCAAAGCAACCGCGCTCCTGTCTCCACTGACGCTGCCACACCACACGATAATTTACAAAAACACAATGTGTGTACATATACAGGCAATGATATAATGGAACAAAAAAAGTTATTTTAAATTTATATACGTATTCTGCTAGGAGTACGTAACACTTCCACCTCCAAGAAAAAAAAATGCAATAGATTGAAGATCAATGGCATTTTTTCAAAGTAAAATGTATGACACTTGAGATTTATGGTATTAATTACACCAAACATGTAAAAGTAATAAGAACACATTTCTGGACAAAAATGAAAACACTCCAAATACAGTCTTACAGGAAACTCAGAAATTTCAGTCTTATGACTATGTTCTACATATGTGTCACTGGAGTATGCAAATTTATCTCTCCAAGGTACTATCTCATTTATTTCACTTTGTTTCAAATCATATTTCACACTCCTATCTACAACATTATCATTATTAGCATGAATAGAATTGTCAATAAAGGTAGCTGCTTTCACACAGTTATCATGGCAATTTATCTTTCTATCTGTTGCTACTATTTCTCTAAGATCAGTCCCGTATTTCCATGTGATCCCTTTTCCACATGGTGAAGTTTTCCAAGACAGCCTCCATTTTCCATTACTCCCCTTTTCTGGAGCAGAACTGCTTAATTGAAGCTGACTGGATGTTAAGTAGATTTGGGACTTCTCCTGGGTATGCTCTGACACAGACATCTGCTCTTCATCACTCTTGATCCTCTGTGGAACACATACTCTCGCCCAATGGATACTAAAATTAGAGAAATTAGCATTAAACCTCACAATTATGTATAAAACTTTCCCATTCATAGAACCTTCCGAAACACAAGACACCGACTTAGCAAACCTTTGACCTTCAAACCAAGAAATACAACCCAAGATAAGTGCAAAGACTACCTGATCGAACTGACTCAGATGATCCATAAGGAACACAGAAATCAATTGCCTCATAACTCTGTCATAACGATCAGTGAAAGAAAACAGGCATTTGCCTAGGCACCATATCTCAATCAGAACTCCGAAGACAAGTTCACACCCCCTGATGGTGAACTTGAACACAACACACACTTTCATCAACCGTCTAGTCTGCCAAAAGACTAAATAAAACATGCCGAAAACTTTACAATCCTCACCATCACTTCCCAAGTGATTTACGTCTGATGACAACCAAGCAACCAAGAGGTTTAAGGGTCTTAACATCTTGAAGATGCACAGCAGATTACTTGAGAAACGCCCAAGGACAATCTGAAACCCTTCACAATGATTAACACTAGGTAGGATAACCTTATCCTCCAACTTGAAATACACACCTGGAGCCTCAAACATCTGCTCCCCAGTATGATTTAATCCTTCACCCACAATATGACTCTGAAAGTCAACTCCAATATGACTCTGAAAGTCAACACCACACTTGAGTGGAACATACACTTTCATCACTCGTGCATCAAAATTAACTGGATCTGAATATAGAGACACTGCTCTAGTATAACTCACCACTTCCTCAGAACTGCTGGGTGCACAACCTACTTGAGTAAACTCTCTCTGCTCAACCACAAGGCTTGACAAAGATGTCCCACAGTCCATCACTTCACAAGAAAATGGCTCCTGCAGAATAAAAGTAGATTTCAACATCCTACACACACTCTGACTCAATGTACCCAATGAGAAATACTTACTCCACATAGAATAAGAATCACAACTCCGCAACTTAGATCCAAATGCTACCTTACCACTCTCAATGATTTTACCAAAATTTCCTCCCATGACTTCTGGAGCTGCTTGGAGTACTGTCTGCTCACAATCAATAATATCACTACCAAGCTGGGTCACATCCTCACAGACAACTGAAGAGGGAGGCTCAATGGGTCTCCATCTACTCAACAGAAGCTGATCCTCTGGCTGCTTTCCCACACTCTCCAGAACTGGATCTACAGTACAGACTGTCTCCTTGCTTCTCTCTGAAATCTTAGGGTCAGTTCTACTCAATGCACTTAAATTAAGGGAATCTGAAACGAGCGGGCAAGTAACAGGTAGTTTGACCTCCTCCCCTATTATATCACCTTGACTAGGGTGATGCGGGGCCTCTACAACAGACTTACTCTCGACAACTGATTCTAAAGTTGGAGTGAACGGGAATACTTCTGCCAACCCGACATCTTGTCCTAAACCATTCACTTGGCTGGAATACAGAGTCGTGGCTTTTAAGTTTCTCTCAACTCCTGGCACAACGTTCGTAGTGAGCGGGCAAGACAATGGTACATGGACATCCTTTCCCAATTTATTGGAATAAAGCAGTCATAGTATCAGGCTTACTCTCAACAACTAAATCGGCCACACAGGAATCTGGAACAACCACATCCCACTTCTCCACTGAAGGGGTACTGGTTACTGGAACAAATGCTTGAGTAACAACATCAGAACTGACAACTGGATTTATATTAGTACTGACATCAGCACAGGTAGAATGGACAAAACCATCTTCTACAACAGGTTGTTCATTCATGGAACTAATTTCAGCACAGGCAGAAAAAACATGGTCTGCAACTGGCTGTTTACACAAACGGGGATCAATCTCACCCACAACATGATTTATGGCCACATCATTACCCAATATAACATCCACACCTGGGATGGGCAACTGTGTACTAACACCCACAGTGCATAAACTTGGTGTAATGGTGGATCTGAAATTAATGTCTATTAGAGGTACAGTTTTACATCCTGCAACACTCTGAAGAACAACAAACTTTCCAGTCTCTCTCTGTTCAACATCAGAAAGAATACTGGATGAAATTATGGTTTGGGAAGCACCTGTATCACGAAGAATAACCACTGGCTTCCACTTCCCATTAATACACAAAACTTCACCTGAAGACATATATGGTGAATACTGCTTCACCCAATTGGGGTTTACAGTTACATGTTTATTAGTAAGTTTATTTTGCACACCTCTGCAATAAATGAGACCAGTTGGTCGTAACTCAGGGTGCAATATAAAACAGGAATTAATTCCATGGCCTTTTCTCTTACAATGGGAACAAGACCTTACAGTGGACACACCTGTGGAACCAACTGTAGGTTTAGAAATAACCTTATTATTATTTGACATTCCTGACAAGGAAGTAGCAGGGTTAGGTTTTGTAAGAGAAGAGCTCATGGGAGTAACTGGAGCACTAGGACTGGATGGATTCTGATAAGAAGTTCGGTGAGCATTATAATTTACTCTACGACTAGACTTAGGTGAAGTGGCCGTAAACTGGGCGTTAGTCAACAACTCATGCTCATCCGCGAGCTTTGACAGCTCATAAATGTCTGTTACATTCTTTTGTTCTGCTATAAAAGTAGACAACTGATCTGGGATACATGACAATACTTCTTCCATTATAAGAAGATTCTTTAAAGCATCAAAATCAGTGACTAAAAGTGACTTTAACCATCTGTTGCAAAAATTTGTCTTCTGACGAGTAAAATCTGCTATTGTCTGATCACTTACCCTCCTTAGGCTCCTAAACTTTTGCCTGTGTGCCTCTGGATTTATTTGATATGCATTTAAGATGCTTTTCTTTACAAATTCGTAATCAAAGCTATGAGCGTCAGGTAGGGATGTAAAAACCTCCTGACTACGCCCCTTAAATTGAGACTGCATAATGGCTACCCACTGATCCCTTGGCCAGTTCATACTGATGGCAATTTAATAAAAATGGGCAAAGAAAACCTCAGGATCCTCCTCATTAAACTTGGGTAACTCTATATACTTATTCATCCTTATGGGATTATTATCACTATTTGTTGAAACATTACTAGTATTTCCATGCCCAGCTGCCATACACTGTGATTCAAGCCTGAAGTTAGTGTCAGCCATTTGTTGTTGAATCTCAAATTGCCTAGTTTGTTCCTCGGCTTGTTGCTTCTTTGTGGCTTCTAGTTGCAACTGTGCCATAACCTCTAAACGTCTAATCTCAAGCTCTCTCTGCTGAGCTTCAGCCTCTAACTTTTTCTGTTGCTGTTGAGCTTCAATCTCTCTTTGACGAGCTTCAGCCTCTAATATTTTCTGTTCTTTTTGAGCTTCAAGTTCTAATATTCTCTGTTCTTTTTGAGCGTCAAGCTTAGCATATGCTATTTGCGCTTCTAACTCAAGACGCTTTAACGTCATCTGATCACTCGACTCCTCTCTTAACTCCTCTAGAATTTCTTCCTCTAACTCTCCATTCTCAACAAAATGTGTCACAATGACTTTCAATATTTGGGCTTTAACCATTCTATTGTTGGCGGTCAAATCCAACTGATTTGCCATTTGTATTAACTCAGTCTTTTTCAGGCTCTGAATCCCTTCAAAGTCTGGGTGAGCCACCAACGATGCAACTTTCTCCTCCATCGTTACTAACACTTGGCACTTGATTCACAACAATAATTAAAAACAATGGCACTGCACTACACTTCACTGTAAAATTGTCACCACACTGAAAATTCGCTTGGCCTCACTGCACAAACAAAATATATAGGATGACTTACCTCAAAATCGTGAAACGTTGTTACTTGACACACAGGAAGGCTTGCTTGGCACATGGAATAGTTCTTAAGAAACACACAGACACTTAACACACTGTTTCCTAGGAAGGCAAGGTTAGATTAGCACAGTTAAGTTTAAATAGGAACAATATCTCCCGGACAGGCCCCCATAACTCGTTGTTACCTATCGTACGTTACAGCTCGTGACCCTGAAACAGCTAACAACAACAAGGTCTTGGGTTATGAGAAAACTGCTGTTCTCAAGAGCGGGTCACCAGTATAACCCCTTGATAAGTAATGAGCACATAAATAAAAATCTTCCTTAAGGACTGAAGAATAGATACAAAATATTATATAGATATATATTCAAGACAGTATAT